>NW_027621382.1:5000-27500 GCF_964198595.1 Lampetra fluviatilis | reverse complement strand
TGATGGTGGTTGTGATGGTGGTGGTGGTGGTGGTGATGGTGGTTGTGATGGTGGTGGTGATGGTGGTGGGGGTTGTGATATTGTTGGTGGTTGTGATGGTGGTGGTGATGGTGGTGGTGGTGATGGTGGTGATGGTTGTGATATTGTTGGTGGTTGTGATGGTGGTGATGGTGGTGGGGGTTGTGATGGTGGTGATGGTGGTGATGGTGGTGATGGTGTTGGTGATGTTAGGTGGGGGTTGTGACGTTGGTTCTGATGTTGGCGGTGATGGCGCCACCCACCTGAGCCTCGCGGTTGCCGTGACGACCACTGTCACGTGGTGGTCCCCACCACTCATCGTCGTCACTGGCAGCCAGCCTGGAAGGAAAGTCACAAGGAGGGATGAGAGGCTGCCGTTTGGTCGTCGGGAGCTGGACGGCTACCGCCCGGATCTCCACAGAATCCCGGAGGTTCGATAGACTGGTTCTGTCAGGATCCAGACCCGTACTGCCGGGTCTCTCCGGTCTATATATTCATTTTGTTTTGTATTTCTTACCAGGTGCTAGTGGCCCCGCTGAGCTGCTACTGTGTGGAGATCTCTGTTCAGAGAAGCGAAATGGCCCATCGCACGCAGCGAAAGCAGCTCACATCAAGCGTCTGATATCACAGAGACCCACAGAGACTCATATAGAACCATAGAGACCCACAGAGACCCACAGAGAACCACACAGACCCACAGAGACCCACAGAGACTCATATAGAACCATAGAGACCCACAGAGACCCACAGAGATCCAGAGACTCATATAGAACCATAGAGACCCACAGAGACCCACAGATACGCATACAGACCCACAGAGACCCACAGAGACCCACAGAGACTCATATAGAACCATAGAGACCCACAGAGACCCACAGAGATCCAGAGACTCATATAGAACCATAGAGACCCACAGAGACCCACAGATACGCATACAGACCCACAGAGACCCACAGAGACCCACAGAGATTCATATAGAACCATAGAGACCCACAGAGACCCACAGAGATCCAGAGACTCATATAGAACCATAGACACCCATAGAGACCCAGAGACTCATATAGAACCATAGAGACCCAACAGAGACTCTAACATTGAAGTCTATGGGGACACTTTAACATTGGAGTCTATGGGTAGAGACTTTAACATTGGAGTCTATGGGTAGAGACTTTAACATTGAAGTCTATGGGGACACTTTAACATTGGAGTCTATGGGTAGAGACTTTAACATTGGGGTCTATGGGGAGACACTTTAACATTGGGGTCTATGGGTAGACACGTTAACATTGGAGTCTATGGGTAGACACTTTAACATTGGAGTCTATGGGTAGAGACTTTAACATTGGAGTCTATGGGGAGACACTTTAACATTGAAGTCTATGGGTAGACACTTTAACATTGGGGTCTATGGGTAGACACTTTAACATTGAAGTCTATGGGTAGAGACTTTAACATTGAAGTCTATGGGTAGACACTTTAACATTGAAGTCTATGGGTAGACACTTTAACATTGAAGTCTATGGGTAGACACTTTAACATTGAAGTCTATGGGTAGACACTTTAACATTGAAGTCTATGGGTAGACACTTTAACATTGGGGTCTGTGGGTAGACACTTTAACATTGAAGTCTATGGGTAGACACTTTAACATTGAAGTCTATGGGTAGACACTTTAACATTGAAGTCTATGGGGAGACACTTTAACATTGGAGTCTATGGGTAGACACTTTAACATTGAAGTCTATGGGTAGAGACTTTAACATTGGAGTCTATGGGTAGACACTTTAACATTGAAGTCTATGGGTAGACACTTTAACATTGGAGTTTATGGGAAGACACTTTAACATTGAAGTCTATGGGTAGACACTTTAACATTGGGGTCTATGGGTAGACACTTTAACATTGGAGTCTATGGGTAGACACTTTAACATTGAAGTCTATGGGTAGAGACTTTAACATTGAAGTCTATGGGTATACACTTTAACATTGAAGTCTATGGGTAGAGACTTTAACATTGAAGTCTATGGGGAGACACTTTAACATTGGAGTCTATGGGTAGACACTTTAACATTGAAGTCTATGGGGAGACACTTTAACATTGGAGTCTATGGGTAGACACTTTAACATTGAAGTCTATGGGTAGAGACTTTAACATTGAAGTCTATGGGGAGACACTTTAACATTGGAGTCTATGGGTAGACACTTTAACATTGAAGTCTATGGGTAGAGACTTTAAAATTGAAGTCTATGGGGAGACACTTTAACATTGGAGTCTATGGGTAGACACTTTAACATTGAAGTCTATGGGTAGACACTTTAACATTGAAGTCTATGGGGAGACACTTTAACATTGGAGTCTATGGGTAGACACTTTAACATTGAAGTCTATGGGTAGACACTTTAACATTGGAGTCTATGGGTAGACACTTTAACATTGAAGTCTATGGGTAGACACTTTAACATTGGAGTTTATGGGAAGACACTTTAACATTGAAGTCTATGGGTAGACACTTTAACATTGGGGTCTATGGGTAGACACTTTAACATTGGGGTCTATGGGTAGAGACTTTAACATTGAAGTCTATGGGGACACTTTAACATTGGGGTCTATGGGTAGACACTTTAACATTGAAGTCTATGGGTAGACACTTTAACATTGGGGTCTATGGGTAGACACTTTAACATTGGAGTCTATGGGTAGACACTTTAACATTGAAGTCTATGGGTAGACACTTTAACATTGAAGTCTATGGGTAGAGACTTTAACATTGAAGTCTATGGGTATACACTTTAACATTGAAGTCTATGGGTAGAGACTTTAACATTGAAGTCTATGGGGAGACACTTTAACATTGGAGTCTATGGGTAGACACTTTAACATTGAAGTCTATGGGTAGAGACTTTAAAATTGAAGTCTATGGGGAGACACTTTAACATTGGAGTCTATGGGTATACACTTTAACATTGAAGTCTATGGGGAGACACTTTAACATTGGAGTCTATGGGTATACACTTTAACATTGAAGTCTATGGGGAGACACTTTAACATTGGAGTCTATGGGTAGACACTTTAACATTGAAGTCTATGGGTAGAGACTTTAACATTGAAGTCTATGGGGAGACACTTTAACATTGGAGTCTATGGGTATACACTTTAACATTGAAGTCTATGGGGAGACACTTTAACATTGAAGTCTATGGGTAGAGACTTTAACATTGAAGTCTATGGGGAGACACTTTAACATTGGAGTCTATGGGTATGCACTTTAACATTGAAGTCTATGGGTAGACACTTTAACATTGAAGTCTATGGGTAGACACTTTAACATTGGGGTCTATGGGAGACTTCACGACCCAATCAGATTCTACCTCGTGCCGTCGCCCTTGGTAACGTGACGTCGCCGGCGGCCATTTTTCTTTGCACTGGACAGGAAGCCGCTCACACCACCCACAATGCACTGCAGCAGGGAGGGGCTTGAGTGGGCACGGCCGAGACTCCGCCCCGTCCACTCTGTCGTCATGGCGACCGCATCTCGACCAATGGGATCACTGCAACGGTGGGGGTGGAGGAGTGATGGGGTTGTATGATTGTTGGGAAAATCACTCCCCACTCACTCACCTACTCACCCACCCACTCACCCACTAACTCACCCACCAACTCACCTACCCACCCACTCACCAACCCAATCACCCACCCACTCACCAACCCACTCACCTACCCACCCACCCACTCACCCACCGACTCACCCACTCACCCACCCACTAACTCACCCATTCACTCACCCACCCACCCACTCACCCACCTACTAATTCACCTACTCAGCCACCTACTCACTCACCCACCTACTCACCCACCCGCTCACCCACCTACTCACTCACCCACCTACTCACCCACCCACTCACTCACCTACTCACTCACCCAACCACTCACCCACCCACGCACTCACCCACTCACCCACCTACTCACTCACCCACCCACTCACCCACCTACTCACCCACTCACCCACCTACTCACCTACCCACTCACCTGCTCACTCACCCACTCACTCACCTACTCACCCACCCACTCACCTACTAACTCACCTATTCACCCACTCACTCACCCACCCACTCACTCACCCACCCACCCACTCACCCACCCACTCACCTACCCACCCACTCACCCACTCACTCACCCACCCACCCACTCACCCACCCACCCACCCACTCACCCACTCACTCACCCACCCACCCACTCACTCACCCACCCACTCACCCACTCACCCACCCACTCACCTACCCACCCACCCACTCACCTACCCACCCACCCACTCACCTACCCACCCACCCACTCACTCACCCACCCACCCACTCACCCACCCACTCACCTACCCACCCACCCACTCACTCACCCACCCACCCACTCACCCACCCACTCACCTACCCACCCACCCACTCACTCACCCACCCACCCACTCACCCACCCACTCACCTACCCACCCACCCACTCACTCACCCACTCACCCACTCACCCACCCACTCACCTACCCACCCACCCACTCACTCACCCACTCACCCACTCACTCACCCACTCACTCACCCACTCACCCACCCACTCACCTACCCACCCACTCACTCACTAACCCACTCACCCACCCACTCACCCACTCACTCACCCACTCACCCACCCACTCACCTACCCACCCACCCACTCGCCCACTCACTCACTCACTCACCCACTCACTCACCCACTCACACACCCACTCACCTACCCACCCACCCACTCACCAACCCACTCACCCACCCACTCACCCACCCACTCACCCACCCACTCACCCACCCACTCACCCACCCACTCACCCACCCACCCACTCACCCACCCACTCACCCACCCACTCACCCACTCACTCACCCACCCACTCACCCACCCACTCACCCACCCACTCACCCACTCACTCACCCACCCACTCACCCACCCACTCACCCACTCACTCACCCACCCACTCACTCACCCACTCACCCACCCACTCACCCACCCACTCACCCACCCACTCACCCACCCACTCACCCACCCACTCACCCACTCACTCACCCACCCACTCACCCACCCACTCACCCACCCACCCACCCACTCACCCACCCACCCACTCACCTACCCTCCCACTCACTCACCAACCCACTCGCACATCATCTCTTCTCAACCCCGTTCAGCCCCCTCTATGGGGCATGCAGTGGCTGGGGCATGCGGGCACCATGACACAACACACAGACAAAGATGCCCGTGTAGCCTGTTACAGACTGTAGGGGCAAGTGCTGTGTTAGTAGCAGCAGCAGCAGCAGCGTCTATGAAGGCTACCGGCACTGTGGCTACACACAGAGGGGGTGGGTGGCCACCACCACCACGCCCGGCCGCCTTTGTCTCCCCAGTGCTAGCGATGTTAACTGCACACCGCACCAGGTTACTGATTTGAGGCTGAGTGGACCTAGGAAAGGCCCAGGACCGTTTCAGATAATCGTCACTCATACACTCACTCACTCACTCATATATTCACTCACTCACTCATACACTCACTCATACACTCACTCACTCATACACTCACTCACCACTCACTCACTCATACACTCACTCATACACTCACTCACTCATACACTCACTCACCACTCACTCACTCATACACTCACTCATACACTCACTCATACACTCATACACTCACTCATACACTCACTCACTCATACACTCACTCACCACTCACTCACTCATACACTCACTCATACACTCACTCATACACTCATACACTCACTCATACACTCACTCACTCATACACTCACTCATTAACTCACTCACTCATACACTCACTCATTAACTCACTCATTAACTCACTCATTAACTCACTCACTCACTCAGTCATACACTGATATACACACACTCACTCATACACTCACACTCTCACCCATACACTCCCTCACACTCACTTTCATGCACACTCACTGATACACTCACTCACCTGCACACTCACTCACCTGCACACTCACCTGTACACTCACCTGCACACTCACCTGTACACTCACCTGTACACTCACCTGTACACTCACCTGTACACTCACCTGTACACTCACCTGTACACGCCCCGATGTAATCACTCGACTGTCTGTCTCCGTGTGTACCTGTGTGTGTGTGTCTACCTGTGTGTGTGTGTGTCTACCTGTGTGTACACTGTGTCTGTGTGTGTACCTGTGTGTGTGTGTGTCTACCTGTGTGTACACTGTGTCTGTGTGTGTACCTGTGTGTGTCTGTGTGTGTGTCTGTGTGTGTGTGTACCTGTGTGTGTCTGTGTGTGTCTATGTGTGTGTACCTGTGTGTGTGTGTCTGTGTGTGTGTACCTGTGTGTGTACCTGTGTGTGTCTGTGTACCTGTGTGTCTGTGTGTGAGTCTGTGTGTCTGTGTACCTGTGTGTGTGTACCTGTGTGTGTACCTGTGTTTCTACCTGTGTGTGTGTACCTGTGTGTACCTGTGTGTGTGTGTGTCTACCTGTGTGTACCTGTACGTGTCTGTGTGTGTGTGTGTGTGTCTACCTGTGTTTCTACCTGTGTGTGTGTCTTTGTCTCTTTCCGCTCTCTCTCTCCTCCACTCACTCCACTCCCTCCGTCCCTCCCTCCTCCCTCTCTCCTCCCACCTCCCTCCCTCTGCGCCATCTCCCGCCCCCCCTCTCTCCCCCCCCCTCTCCCCCCCTCTCCCCCCCCCCCTCTCCCCCCCCCCCCTCTCCCCCCCCCCCTCTCCCCCCACCCCCTCTCCCCCCCCCCCTCTCCCCCCCCCCTCTTCCCCCCCTCTCACCCCCCCCTCTCCCCCCCTCTCCCCCCCTCTCCCCCCCTCTCCCCCCCCTCTCTCCCCCCCTCTCCCCCCCCCTCTCCCCCCCCTCTCCCCCCCCCCCCTCTCCCCCCCCCCCCTCTCCCCGCCCCCTCTTCTCCCCCTCTCACCCCCCCCCTCTCCCCCCCTCTCCCCCCCTCTCCCCCCCTCTCCCCCCCTCTCCCCCCCTCTCCCCCCCTCTCCCCCCCTCTCCCCCCCTCTCCCCCCCTCTCCCCCCCTCTCCTCCCCCCTCTCCCCCCCCCTCCTCCCCCTCCCTCTCCCTCTCCTCCCCCTCTCCTCCCCCTCTCCCCCCCCCCCCTCCCTCCCCCTCCCTCTCCCTCTCCTCCCCCTCTCCTCCCCCCTCTCCCCCCCCCTCCGTGTGAAGATATCGGATCTCGGATCCGGAACTTCGCTTCCAGTCCGGGCCGCCTGTGGAAGTGGCTGTGGGAGTGGGAGGCTGTGAAACTATCACTGTGTGTGTGTCTGTGTGTGTGTCTGTCTGTGTGTCTGTGTGTGTGTCTGTGTGTGTCTGTGTGTCCACTCACCCACCCACTCACCAACTCACTCACTCACCCACTCACCCACTCACTCACCCACCCACCCACTCACCCACTCACCCCACTCACCCACCCACTCACCCACTCACTCACTCACCCACTCACTCACCCACTCACCTCACTCACCCACCCACCCACTCACCCACTCACTCACTCACCCACTCACTTACTCACTCACCCACTCACCCACCCACTCACCCACTCACTCACCCACTCACTCACTCACCCATTCACCCACCCACTCACTCACCCACCCACTTACTCACTCACCCACCCACTCACTCACCACTCTCACTCACCTCACTCACCCACTCACTCACCCACTCACTCACCCACCCACCCACCCACTCACTCACCCACTCACATCACTCACTCACCCATTCACCCACCCACTCACTCACTCACCCACCCACTCACTCACCCACCCACTACTCACCCACCCACTCACCCACTCACTCACCCACTCACTCACTCACCCATTCACCCACCCACTCACCCACCCACTCACTCACTCACCCACCCACTCACTCACTCACCCACCCACCCACTCACTCACCCACCCACTCACCCACTCACCCACCCACCCACTCACTCACTCACTCACCCACCCACTCACCCACTCACCCCACCCACCCACCCACCCCACTCACTCACTCACCCACCCACTCACTCACTCACACCCACCCACTCACTCACCCACTCACTCACATCACCCACCCACTCACTCACCCACTCACTCACTCACTCACCCACCCACTCACTCACCCACTCACTCACTCACCCACCCACCACTCACTCACCCACCCACCCACTCACCCACTCACCCACTCACTCACTCACCCACCCACTCACCCACTCACCCACCCACCCACTCACCCACTCACTCACTCACTCACCCACCCACCCACTCACTCACCCACTCACTCACCCACTCACTCACCCACTCACTCACTCACTCACCCACCCACTCACTCACCCACTCACTCACCCACTCACTCACCCACTCACTCACCCACTCACTCACTCACCCACCCACTCACTCACCCACTCACTCACTCACTCACTCACCCACCACTCACTCACTCACTCACCCACTCACTCACTCACCCACTCACTCACCCACTCACTCACTCACTCACCCACCCACTCACTCACTCACCCACCCACTCACTCACCCACCCACTCACCCACTCACTCACCCACTCACTCACCCACCCACCCACTCACCCACCCACTCACTCACCACCCACCCACCCACCCACTCACCCACTCACTCACTCACCCACCCACCCACTCACCCACCCACTCACCCACCCACCCACTCACCCACTCACCTACTCACCCACCCACCCACCCACTCACTCACTCACTCACCCACCCACTCACCCACTCACCCACTCACTCACTCACCCACCCACTCACCCACTCACCCACCCACCCACTCACCCACTCACTCACTCACTCACTCACCCACCCACCCACTCACTCACCCACTCACTCACCCACTCACTCACCCACTCACTCACTCACTCACCCACCCACTCACTCACCCACTCACTCACCCACTCACTCACCCACCCACTCACCCACTCACTCACTCACCCACTCACTCACCCACTCACCCACTCACTCACTCACTCACCCACCCACCCACTCACTCACCCACTCACTCACCCACTCACTCACCCACCCACTCACCCACTCACTCACTCACCCACTCACTCACCCACTCACTCACCCACCCACTCACCCACTCACTCACTCACCCACTCACTCACCCACTCACCCACTCACTCACTCACCCACCCACCCACTCACTCACCCACTCACTCACCCACTCACTCACCCACTCACTCACTCACCCACCCACTCACTCACCCACTCACTCACTCACTCACCCACCCACTCACTCACTCACCCACCCACTCACTCACCCACTCACTCACCCACTCACTCACTCACCCACCCACTCACTCACCCACTCACTCACCCACTCACTCACTCACCCACCCACTCACTCACCCACCCACTCACCCACTCACTCACTCACCCACTCACTCACCCACCCACTCACCCACTCACTCACTCACCCACTCACTCACCCACTCACCCACTCACCCACTCACTCACTCACCCACTCTAGTCCATGTTTGTTTGGGAAGTCGCGTTAATTATTTACATCAACAACAACAGCTCCTACACACAAAGACAAAGCTCCCCCAGGTAGCCTCTAGCAGGGATGTAGGGGCAAGTGCTGAGACACAGACAAAGCTCCCCCAGGTAGCCTCTAGCAGGGCTGTAGGGGCAAGTGCTGAGACACAGACAAAGCTCCCCCAGGTAGCCTCTAGCAGGGTTGTAGGGACAAGTGCTGAGACACAGACAAAGCTCCCCCAGGTAGCCTCTAGCAGGGTTGTAGGGGCAAGTGCTGAGACACAGACAAAGCTCCCCCAGGTAGCCTCTAGCAGGGCTGTAGGGACAAGTGCTGAGACACAGACAAAGCTCCCCCAGGTAGCCTCTAGCAGGGCTGTAGGGACAAGTGCTGAGACACAGACAAAGCTCCCCCAGGTAGCCTCTAGCAGGGCTGTAGGGACAAGTGCTGAGACACAGACAAAGCTCCCCCAGGTAGCCTCTAGCAGGGCTGTAGGGACAAGTGCTGAGACACAGACAAAGCTCCCCCAGGTAGCCTCTAGCAGGGCTGTAGGGGCAAGTGCTGAGACACAGACAAAGCTCACTCACTCACTTAACCACTCAATCACTCATTGACCTATTGATCCACTCACCCAATCACTCACCCACCTACTTACTCACCCACTCACCACACTCGAGTGGGTAAGTCAGTGAGTGGGTGGGTGAATGAGTGGGTGGGTGAGTGAGTGGGTGAGTGAGTGGGTGAGTGGGTGGGTGAGTGAGTGGGTGAGTGGGTGAGTGGGTGAGTGAGTGGGTGGTGTGAGTGCGTGAGTGGGTGAGTGGGTGAGTGAGTGAGTAGGTGGCTGAATGGGTGATTGAGTGAGTGAGTGGGTGAGTGGGTGGGTGAATGAGTGAGAGAGTGGGTGAGTGAGTGAGTGAGTGGGTGAGTGGGTGGGTGAGTGAGTGGGTGGGTGGGTGAATGAGTGAGTAGGTGGCTGAGTGAGTGAGTGGGTGGGTGAGTGAGTAGGTGGCTGAGTGGGTGAGTGAGTAAGTGAGTGGGTGGGTGAGTGGGTGAGTGAGTGGATGAGTGAGTGAGTAGGTGGCTGAGTGGGTGAGTGAGTAGGTGAGTGGGTGAATGGGTGGGTGAGTGAGTGAGTGGGTGAGTGGGTGGGTGAGTGAGTGGGTGGGTGGGTGAATGAGTGAGTAGGTGGCTGAGTGAGTGAGTGGGTGGGTGAGTGAGTAGGTGGCTGAGTGGGTGAGTGAGTAAGTGAGTGGGTGAGTGGGTGGGTGAGTGGGTGAGTGAGTGGATGAGTGAGTGAGTAGGTGGCTGAGTGGGTGGGTGAGTAGGTGAGTGGGTGAATGGGTGGGTGAGTGAGTAGGTGAGTGGGTGAGTGAGTGGGTGAGTGGTTGAGTGGGTGGGTGGGTGAGTGGGTGAGTGGGTGAGTGAGTGGGTGAGTGGTTGAGTGGGTGGGTGAGTGAGTGGCTGAGTGGGTGAGTGGTGAGTGTCTGAAATCCACATCAGCCCCTATAAAATAGATGCACAGATAAAGTCAAAGATCCCCCGGGTAGCCTGCTCAACCAGTTTTGGTCAAGTGCTCTCTGTAGGTCATGCAAACACAAAGATGCCCATTGTTGTCTATTTACACACAAAGACAAAGCTCCCCCAGGTAGCCTCTGGCAGGGCTGTAGGGACAAGTGCTGAGACACAGACAAAGCTCCCCCAGGTAGCCTCTAGCAGGGCTGTAGGGGCAAGTGCTGAGACACAGACAAAGCTCACTCACTCACTTAACCACTCAATCACTCATTGACCTATTGATCCACTCACCCAATCACTCACCCACCTACTTACTCACCCACTCACCACACTCGAGTGGGTAAGTCAGTGAGTGGGTGGGTGAATGAGTGGGTGGGTGAGTGAGTGGGTGAGTGAGTGGGTGAGTGGGTGGGTGAGTGAGTGGGTGAGTGGGTGAGTGGGTGAGTGAGTGGGTGGGTGAGTGCGTGAGTGGGTGAGTGGGTGAGTGAGTGAGTAGGTGGCTGAATGGGTGATTGAGTGAGTGAGTGGGTGAGTGGGTGGGTGAATGAGTGAGAGAGTGGGTGAGTGAGTGAGTGAGTGGGTGAGTGGGTGGGTGAGTGAGTGGGTGGGTGGGTGAATGAGTGAGTAGGTGGCTGAGTGAGTGAGTGGGTGGGTGAGTGAGTAGGTGGCTGAGTGGGTGAGTGAGTAAGTGAGTGGGTGAGTGGGTGGGTGAGTGGGTGAGTGAGTGGATGAGTGAGTGAGTAGGTGGCTGAGTGGGTGGGTGAGTAGGTGAGTGGGTGAATGGGTGGGTGAGTGAGTAGGTGAGTGGGTGAGTGAGTGGGTGAGTGGTTGAGTGGGTGGGTGGGTGAGTGGGTGAGTGGGTGAGTGAGTGGGTGAGTGGTTGAGTGGGTGGGTGAGTGAGTGGCTGAGTGGGTGAGTGGTGAGTGTCTGAAATCCACATCAGCCCCTATAAAATAGATGCACAGATAAAGTCAAAGATCCCCCGGGTAGCCTGCTCAACCAGTTTTGGTCAAGTGCTCTCTGTAGGTCATGCAAACACAAAGATGCCCATTGTTGTCTATTTACACACAAAGACAAAGCTCCCCCAGGTAGCCTCTGGCAGGGCTGTAGGGACAAGTGCTGAGTACAAAGACAAAGCTCCCCAGGTAGCCTCTAGCAGGGCTGCAGGGGCAAGTGCTGAGACACAGACAAAGCTCCCCCAGGTAGCCTCTAGCGGGGCTGTAGGGGCAAGCGTTGAGACACAGACAAAGCTCCCCCAAGTAGCCTCTAGCAGGGGTGTAGGGGCAAGTGCTGAGACAGAAAAAGCTCCCCCAGGTAGCCTCTAGCAGGGCTGTAGGGACAAGTGCTGAGTACAAAGACAAAGCTCCCCAGGTAGCCTCTAGCAGGGCTGTAGGGTCAAGTGCTGAGTACAGAAACAAAGCTCCCCCAGGTAGCCTCTAGCAGGGCTGCAGGGGCAAGTGCTGAGACACAGACAAAGCTCCCCCAGGTAGCCTCTGCCAGGGCTGCAGGGGCAAGTGCTGAGACACAGACAAAGCTCCCCCAGGTAGCCTCTAGCAGGGCTGTAAGGGCAAGTGCTGAGACACAGACAAAGCTCCCCCAGGTAGCCTCTGCCAGGGCTGCAGGGGCAAGTGCTGAGACACAGACAAAGCTCCCCCAGGCAGCCTCTACCAGGGCTGTAGGGGCAAGTGCTGAGACACAGACAAAGCTCCCCCAGGTAGCCTCTGGCAGGGCTGATGGGTCAAGTGCTGAGTACAGAGACAAAGCTCCCCCAGGTATCCTCTGGCAGGGCTGTAGGGGCAAGTGCTGGCAGCCAGTAGCAGCGTCTATGAAGGCTACCGGCACTGTGGCTACACACAGAGGGGGTGGGTGGCCAGCACCACCACGCCCGGCCGCCTTTGTCTCCCCCAGTGGACAATACTACTCACTCATCCATCCACCCACTCACCCACCTCCTCACCCACTCACCCACCCACTCACTCACCCACTCACTCACTCACTCACTCACCCACCCAATCACCCACCCACCTACTCACCCACTCACCCAACCACTCACTCACTCCACCCACTCACCCACCCACTCACTCACTCACCCACCCACTCACCCACCCACTCACTCACTCACTCACTCACTCACCCACCCACCCACTCACCCACCCACTCACCCACTCACTCACCCACCCACTCACCCACCCACCCACTCACTCACTCACTCACCCACCCACCCACCCACCCACTCACCCACCCACTCACTCACCCACCCACTCACCCACCCACTCACTCACCCACTCACTCACTCACTCACCCACCCAATCACCCACCCACCCACCTACTCACCCACTCACTCACCCAACCACTCACTCACCCACCCACTCACCCACCCACCCACTCACCCACCCACTCACCCACCCACCCACCCACCCACTCACTCACCCACCCACTCACTCACTCACTCACTCACTCACCCACCCACCCACCCACTCACCCACTCACCCACTCACCCACCCACTCACTCACTCACCCACCCACTCACCCACCCACTCACCCACCCACTCACTCACCCACCCACTCACCCACTCACCCACCCACTCACTCACCCACCTACTCACCCACTCACTCACCCACCCACCCACTCACTCACCCACCCACCCACTCACCCACCCACTCACTCACTCACCCACCCACTCACCCACCCACTCACTCACCCACTCACTCACTCACCCAATCACCCACCCACCCACCTACTCACCCACTCACCCAACCACTCACTCACCCACCCACTCACCCACCCACCCACTCACCCACCCACTCACTCACCCACCCACTCACTCACCCAACCACTCACTCACCCACCCACTCACCCACCCACCCACTCACCCACCCACTCACTCACCCACTCACTCACTCACCCACCCAATCACCACCCACCCACCTACTCACCCACTCACTCACCCAACCACTCACTCACCCACCCACTCACCCACCCACTCACTCACTCACCCACCCACTCACTCACCCACTCACTCACTCACTCACCCACCCAATCACCCACCCACCTACTCACCCACTCACTCACTCACCCAACCACTCACTCACCCACCCACTCACCCACCCACTCACTCACTCACCCACCCACTCACTCACCCACTCACCCACCCACCCACTCACTCACCCACTCACCCACCCACCCACCCACCATGAGTCTCTATGGGTCTCTGTGAGTCTCTATGGGTCTCTATGGGTCTCTATGTATCTCTATGGGTCTCTATGTATCTCTGTGTATCTCTATGGGTCTCTATGTATCTCTATGGGTCTCTATGTATCTCTGTGTATCTCTATGGGTCTCTATGTATCTCTATGGGTTTCTATGTATCTCTGTGGGTCTCTGTGAGTCTCTATGGGTCTCTATGTATCTCCATGTATCTCTACGTATCTCTATGGGTCTCTATGTATCTCTATGTATCTCCATGGGTCTCTATGGGTGTCTGTGGGTGTCTATGGGTCTCTATGTATCTCTGTGTATCTCTATGGGTCTCTATGTATCTCTATGGGTTTCTATGTATCTCTGTGGGTCTCTGTGAGTCTCTATGGGTCTCTATGGGTCTCTATGTATCTCCATGTATCTCTACGTATCTCTATGGGTCTCTATGTATCTCTATGTATCTCCATGGGTCTCTATGGGTGTCTGTGGGTGTCTATGGGTCTCTATGTATCTCTGTGTATCTCTATGGGTCTCTATGTATCTCTATGGGTTTCTATGTATCTCTGTGGGTCTCTGTGAGTCTCTATGGGTCTCTATGGGTCTCTATGTATCTCCATGTATCTCTACGTATCTCTATGGGTCTCTATGTATCTCTATGTATCTCCATGGGTCTCTATGGGTCTCTGTGGGTGTCTATGGGTCTCTATGTATCTCTATGTATCTCTGTGGGTCTCTATGGGTCTCTGTGGGTGTCTATGGGTCTCTATGTATCTCTATGTATCTCCATGGGTCTCTATGGGTCTCTATGGGTCTCTATGGGTCTCTATGGGTCTGTATGTATCTCTATGGGTCTCTGTGGGAGTCTATGGGTCTCTATGTGACGTCACCATGCAGGCGGCGGCCAAGCGCATGGTGACGTCACAGCACCGGCCTCGCGGGGCGTGACGTCATAAGGGTCGAATCCTCGGGGTTCACGCCCCCCCCCTCCCCTTGGCCTCCCCCACCCACCCGCCAAATGACGTCATTTGGTTGTGACGGTTTCCCGCTTGCGGATGACGTCACGCGGCCCGGTTCTGACGATGGCGGTGCGTTGGATGACGTCACGTCGCCTAAACCAATCAGTGGCCCAGGTTTTGACGGTGGCGTTGCGACGGATGACGTCACGTCGCCCACAACCAATAAGTGTACCCGGTTGTGACGGTTTCCGCAAGGGGTGACGTCACGCCGGCTAAACCAATCAGTGGACCCGGTTGTGACGCCGAACAAACCCGCGACGTTGCTCTGTAAAACCGTGCGCGATGACGTCACGCCTTCCGACCGTGCTCGATGACGTCACGTCGCCGAACCGCCGTTGAATTCGAGCATCCGTGCTCGATGACGTCACGCCTTTAATCCTCCACGAGGGATCGCGATGGGGGGTGACGTCACCACGCGGGCAGCCGGTGACGTCATCGCGCAGAACTTGCAACGTCACCGCGCCTCGCCGGCGACGTCACCACGCACGCCCTCCGAGACGACGTCCTTACGTCATGACGCACGCGCTCCGGGGCCGACGTCGCGTCGACGTCACCACGCACGCGCCCGCCGCCTGCGTTACGTCACCACGCACGGCCGCAGACGTCGCCTACGTCACCACGCACGGCCCCAGACGTCGTCGACGTCACCACGCACGGCCGGAGACGTCGTCGACGTCACCACGCATGCGCCAACCGCCGGCGCTACGTCACCACGCACGGCCGCAGACGTCGCTGACGTCACCACGCACGGCTGTTAGCTCCTCCCCCTCCTCTCCCATCGAGAGGCGTTGACATCGCCCTTCGCCTCAGTAAATTATAAAAAAAATATTAAAACAGCGGCGGCAGCAGCGGCTTCTCTCGCGATGGCTTCCTACGATATCATCGCCAACCAGCCCGTGGTGATAGACAACGTGAGTTGTTGATGTTGTTGTTGTTGTTGATGTGAGCTCGCGGTCAAAAGAAATATTAGAAAAAAAAATGTTTTGAGGGGAGGGGCCTAGTCGGTTTTACGTGCAGCCTCGCTCTGGTCTAGAAGCCCCCTACCGGCGGGGGCGCCACCGGGGCCCGCAGACAGGGAGGGGTGAGGGGGGTGTTGGGGTGGGGTCGTGGGTTTGGTGCGATTTGGGGGATTTGTCTACGATTTGGTTGCGGGTTTGTTGTTGTTGGTGGTGGTTGTGGTGGTGGTGGTGATTGTTGTGGTGGTGGTGGTGATGATTGTGGTGGTGGTGATGATTGTTGTGGTGGTGGTGGTGGTGGTTGTGGTGGTGATGATTGTGGTGGTGGTGATGGTGGTGGTGATGATGATTGTGGTGGTGGTGGTGATGATGATTGTGGTGGTGGTGATGATGATTGTGGTGGTGGTGATGATTGTGATGGTGGTGATTGTGATTGTGGTGATGATTGTGGTGGTGGTTGTGATTGTGGTGGTGGTGATGGTGGTTGTGATGGTTGTGGTGGTGGTTGTGGTGGTGATGATTGTGGTGGTGGTTGTGGTGGTGGTGATTGTGGTGGTGGTTGTGGTGGTGATGATTGTGGTTGTGGTGATGATTGTGGTGGTGGTGGTGGTGATGATTGTGGTGGTGGTGGTGATGATGATTGTGGTGGTGGTGATGATTGTGGTGGTGGTTGTGATTGTGGTGGTGGTGATGATTGTGGTGGTGGTGATGATGATTATGGTGGTGATGATTGTGGTGGTGGTGATGATTGTGGTGGTGGTGGTGATGATTGTGGTGGTGGTGGTGATGATTGTGGTGGTGGTGGTGATGATTGTGGTGGTGGTGGTGATGATTGTGGTGGTGGTGGTGGTGATGATTGTGGTGGTGGTGATGATTGTGTTGGTGGTGATTGTGGTGGTGGTTGTGATTGTGGTGGTGATTTTGGTGGTGATGGTTATGGTGGGGGAGATGTTTGTGGTGGTTGGTAGAGGTGGTGATGGTTGTGCTGGAGGTGGTGGAGGTGGTGGTGGTGATTGGTGGTGGTGATGGGGCTGATGGTGGTGCTGATTGTGGTTGTGGTGCTGATGGTGGTTGTGGTGGTTATGGTGGTTGTGGTTTTGGTGGTGGTAGTGGTTTTGGTGGTGCTGCTTGTGGAGGTGGTGGTGGTTTGGCCAGATAGAGGGGGCCAAACAGGCGTGGCACGGGCTAGAGAAGAGATGGAGTGATGTTGGGTGAGTGAGTGGGTGAGTTGGTGGGTGAGTTGGTGGGTGAGTTGGTGGGTGAATTGGTGGGTGAGTGGGTGGGTGAGTGGGTTGGTGAGTGGGTGGGTGAGTGACTGGGTGAGTGCTGGGTCTGTTCCGTGACCTCCTCATGCACCTAGCCTGGCACAGCAGTACAACCCATGGCACCTGCAGGGTCTGTCCTGTGACCTCATGCACCTAGCCTGGCACAGCAGTACAACCCATGGCACCTGCTGGGTCTGTCACGTGACCTCCTCCTCATGCACCTAGCCTGGCACAGCAGTACAACCCATGGCACCTGCAGGGTCTGTCCCGTGACCACCTCCTCATGCACCTAGCCTGGCACAGCAGAACAACCCATGGCACCTGCAGGGTCTGTCCCGTGACCTCCTCCCATGCACCTAGCCTGGCACAGCAGTACAACCCATGGCACCTGCTGGGTCTGTCACGTGACCTCCTCATGCACCTAGCCTGGCACAGCAGTACAACCCATGGCACCTGCAGGGTCTGTCCCGTGACCTCCTCATGCACCTAGCCTGGCACAGCAGCACAACCCATAGCACCTGCAGGGTCTGTCCCGTGACCTCCTCCTCATGCACCTAGCCTGGCACAGCAGTACAACCCATGGCACCTGCTGGGTCTGTCCCGTGACCTCCTGCACCTAGCCTGATGATGGTAGTGATGGTGGTGGAGGAGGTGGTAATGGTGGTGGTGATGGTGGTGGTAATGGTGGTGAGTGTATTGATGAGTGTTGGTGAGTGTACTGGTGAGTGACTAGGTGAGTGAGTGACTCAGTGAGTGAGTGACTGGGTGAGTGACTCGGTGAGTGAGTGACTGGGTGAGTGACTTGGTGAGTGAGTGACTAGGTGAGTGACTGGGTGGGTGAGTGACTGGGTGAGTGACTGGGTGAGTGACTGGGTGAGTGACTTGGTGAGTGTCTGTGTCGTGCAGGGCTCTGGCATCATCAAGGCCGGCTTTGCTGGAGACCAAATCCCCAAATGTCACTTCCCAAACTAGTGAGTGACACACACAGTGACACACACAACAACAACCGCCATTCGCCACTAAGTGGCGGTGACGTCACCACGACGCTTGTGCCAGGCCATGTGCACCCTGAGGCCACGTGAAGTGTCGAACGCCCGCTGGCAGGAGGTCACGGGGCAGACCCAGGTGCCACGGGTCGACTGACCGAGATGACCGAGATGACTGGCTGATGCACCACCTGTGCCCCCTACTGTGCCAACTTGCTGTGCTTTAGCCACCCGGCGCTCCGCTCGTTGTTGTGAGCGTCGCTCCTCCGCCCTCCGTTGTTGTTGGAGGGCGACTGCCTCCAACTGCCCAGTAGCGTCCTTCACGAGCCTCCTCCACTGAGGCCGATCTTGACACCGCTGGTACCAGTCATCGGCAAGTCCACTCAGCTCCACGTCCTCCTGTACCACATCACTCCATCTCTTCTCTAGCCCGTGCCGCGCCCGTTTAGCCCCCTCGATCCGGCCGAACAAAAGCTGTTTAGGCATGCGGTGGCTGGGCATGCGGGCTACATGACCCAGCCAACGCAGCCTTGCCTGCCGGAGGAGCTCACTGATGGGACTTTGCCCAGATCTTTCAAGGACTTGTGAGCTCCTCACACAATCCAGCCTGGTTAAACCCAGGATGGATCGTAGGCAGGCCAGCCTAAATGTTTCCAACCGGCGAAGATGCTCCACTAGGGGGGTCCACGTTTCGCAAGCGTAGAGAAGGGAGGGAATGACCGTGGCCGAGAAGACCTGAAGCTTCGTGCGGAGCGACAGACCAGGTAGCTTCCACACAGCGTTACGCAACCGATGAAAAGATATTGCCGCTCGACTGATTCGGAGTGAGACCTCTGCTGATAAACTGGAGCCGGTCATAAGCACACTGCCCAGGTATGGGAAACTCTCCACTCTCTCAACAACTGCCCCATCACCGATTGGGAGTTGTGGGGGTGGAGTGCCCGATGGTACAAAATACCCAGGCAGGTGCTTAGTTTTGGTGGGGCTGATGGTAAGGCCCCACCTCTTAGTGGCACGCTCCAGTCTCAGCAGCAGCGTCTCCAACTCCTCTTCTGAATGAGCAGCTATTACCAGATCATCGGCATACATAACGTGGTTGACCAATAGGGAGCCATCCCTTGACCGCACCCGGGCATCGATCAGCCTCCCATTGTATCTGTACCAGATGGAAATTCCCCCAGTACAGCTATTGAAGGCTTCACGAACTACGCAGTCGAAATAGATGTTAAATAATGTGGGAGCCAGAGGACATCCCTGTCGCACCCCAAGGTGTACAGGGAAAGGCTCCGACTCCCGGCCACGTAGTTTTACCCGGGCCCGCTCACCATCATGAAGGTCCTTAATGATCGTGAGCAGAGGGTCAGGGACTCCGAAAGCACGAAGAACAACCCAGAGCCCAGGCTTACTGATGGTATCATCGGCCTTGACCAGGTCAATAAAGCAGAGATGTAGGTCTTGTTGGAATTCCCTACACCTCTGCTGTAGCAGACGGACAGAAAATATGGCATCTGTGCAGGACCGCCCTTTCCTGAAACCGCATTGGGGCTCCGCAAGCCTCTCCTCAGCGTGCCTGGCAAGGCGATGTTGAATAATCCTTGCCAGGACCTTTCCCGGCACACTGAGGAGTGAGATGCCCCTGTAGTTGTTACAGTCTGTGCGGCCCCCCTTCTTAAAGAGGGGGACCACCAGGGCATCCTTCCAATCCTGCGGAACCCGTCCAGTGGTCCAGACTGTTGTTATGATGTCACGTAGGGCAGTCTGTGCACAAACGCCACCCTCCCTCAGCATTTCGCTTGGGAGATCATCTTTGCCCGGTGCCTTTCCTGGTCTCAGACTCCGGATCGCCTTCAGTACTTCCTCAACAGCTGGTACCTCAGCCAGCCACTCACAGGGGGTGACTTCTTCCAATATTTGAGGCACCGCAACCTCAGCAGGGTTATCCCCACTTTGTGCCACGATGTTTTCCTGGCTGAGGGATTTCCCCTCCCCCAGGACCTCACAGAAATGCTCAGACAATCTGCAAACCTGTTCCTGGGGGTCGGAGATTGGATCACCGTTTTTTTCCCCTAATGATGGTAATAGGTGTGGCGCTGCAGGTTACTTTATTGATGTAATTAAATAGTGATTTGTGATCGCGGGCCACTGAGGCAGACTCCATCTCCTCAGCAACCCGCGACCACCACCCATCCTTGCAGCGCCTTACGGCTCTCCGAACCTCCGAGCGAAGGCTGCGGTAAACCTCCTCATTCTCCGACGTGGGATGCTGTAGACGATGAGAGTGGGCCTGTCGCTTTTTCTCAGCCAGCTTGAACACCTCCTCTGTCAGCCAGGGTCTCTGGGGAGGTCTGGACCGCGTACCCAAAGCAGCCATTGCAGCTGCATGAGCCACAGTCCTAAACCTCGCCCATTCACCCTCGACATCAGGAGGAGTGGGGGACGATGCCAACCCCAGCCGCAAGCGATGATAAAATTCTCGCTTACAACTTCCATCAGCTAGCTGAGACCAGGCCACCTTAGGTTGGAATGGGGTCCTGGGTGTACACCCACCACCGGAGTGGAAGAATGGCAGGCGCATCTTACAGATGACTAGTCGATGGTCAGAGGTCAGATCAGCTCCACGGTAGGTCCTGGTGTCAAGGACATGGGCTCGCATCCGCTGGTCCGTCACTATGTAGTCAAGCAGATGTTCTTGCTTGGACCCGGCATGCATCCACGATGTTGTGTGGATGCGCCGATGCCGGAAGAGCGTGTTGGTAATTACAAGCCCATGGGCTGCACAAAAATCTAGCAGCCTCCTACCGTTGTTATTGAGCTGATCTGGCCCATGCCTTCCAATCACTCCAGACCAGGTGCCAGCATCATGACCAACTCGGGCATTGAAGTCACCCAACAAGATGACTCTGTCCCGAGGGGCCACTTTAGCCAGCACCTGTGACAGGAGGTCATAGAAGGCATCTGACTCATCGGCCTTGCCTGCATCCCTCCACGGATGTTCGTCTTCGGTGGGGGCATAAGTAACCACGACCACCACTCCTCGCCTCTGGTTGATGGGAAGGCGAGCCCAAAGTAGCCTGGGGCTTACAGCTTCCCACACCTCACCGCCACGCTCCCACGCCCCCTTCATTCTTTTGTTCAGAAGAAGAGCCACTCCCTGTTGTTTGGCAGTCTCCTGCCCCGAGTGGAGGACTGTCCACCCCTCATGGTGGCAGGAGCCAGAGCCGGTCCACCGGACCTCCTGAATGCCACAGAGATCCAGGCGGTACCGGTCCAGCTCCCGACAGAGGAGTGGCAGCCTCTCCTCCTCCGCAGTGAGCGTTCCAACATTCCACGTGGCCATCCGCAATGGTTTTTCGTTGTTTCTGGAGGAGCCCCGAGGGTGAAGATTCAATCTCCTGGCTCTGTGTCTCACGCTGTCTGTGTGTGTGTGTGTCTATCTGTGTGTGCCTGTGTGTGTCTCACGCTGTGTGTGTCTCTGCGTGTGTCACTGTGTGTCTCTGTGTGTGTCTCTGTGTCTGTGTGTCTCACGCTGTGTGTGTCTGTGTGTGTGTCTGCGTGTGTCTCGCGCTGTGTGTGTCTGTGTGTGTGTGTCTGTGTGTGTGTGTCTGTGTGTGTGTGTCTGTGTGTGTGTCTGTGTGTGTCTCACGCTGTGTGTGTCTGTGTGTGTGTGTCTGCGTGTCTCTGTGAGTGTCTCTGTGAGTGTCTCTGTGTGTGTCTGTGTGTGTGTGTGTCTGTGTGTGTCTCTGTGTGTCTCTGTGAGTGTCTCTGTGAGTGTCTCTGTGTGTGTCTCTGTGTGTGTCTCTGTGTGTGTGTGTCTGTGTGTGTGTGTGTCTCTGTGTGTGTCTGTGTGTCTCACTCAGCGTGGGACGCCCCAAGCATGTCCGTGTCATGGCGGGAGCTCTGGAGGGAGACATCTTCATTGGACCAAAAGCTGAGGTCTGTCTCACTCTGTCTCCGTTTGTCTTCCCCTGTCTCCCCCGTCTCTCCCCGTGTCTCTCTCCCCGTGTCTCTCCCCGTGTCTC
>NW_027621381.1:20000-29644 GCF_964198595.1 Lampetra fluviatilis | reverse complement strand
AAGGGTTGCTAGGCAACAACAGCAGCAACTACTCCAGGGTTGCTAGGCAACAGCAGCAGCAGCAACTATCCCAGGGTTGCTAAGCAACAGCAGCAGCAACTGTCCGAGGGGTTGCTAGGCAGCAGCAGCAGCAGCAACTGTCCCAGGGTTGCTAGGCAGCAGCAGCAACTATCCCAGGGTTGCTAGGCAACAGCAGCAGCAGCAACTGTCCCAGGGTTGCTAGGCAACAGCAGCAGCATCAGCAACTGTCCCAGGGTTGCTAGGCACAGCAGCAGCGGCAACTGTCCCAGGGTTGCTAAGCAACAGCAGCAGCAGCAACTGTCCCAGGGTTTCTAGGCAACAGCAGCAACTGTCCCAGGGTTGCTAGGCAGCAGCAACTATCCCAGGGTTGCTAGGCAACAGCAGCATCAACTATCCCAGGGTTGCTAGGCAGCAGCAGCAGCAACTGTCCCAGGGTTGCTAGGCAACAGCAGCAGCAACTGTCCCAGGGTTGCTAGGCAACAGCAGCAGCAACTGTCCCAGGGTTTGCTAGGCAACAGCAACAGCAGCAGCAACTGTCCCAGGGTTGCTAGGCAACATCAGCATCAACGACCCCAGCGTTGCTAGGCAACAGCAGCATCAACGAGCCCAGCGTTTCTAGGCAACATCAGCAGCAACCACCCCAGGGTTGCTAGGCGACAGCAGCAACTACCCCAGCGTTGCTAAGGCAACAGCAGCACAGCAACTATCCCAGGGTTGCTAGGCTACAGCAACAGCAGCAGCAACTGTCCCAGGGTTGCTAGGCAACAGCAGCAGCATCAACGACCCCAGCGTTGCTAGGCAACAGCAGCAGCAACTGTCCCAGGGTTGCTAGGCAACAGCAGCAGCATCAACGACCCCAGCGTTGCTAGGCAACAGCAGCATCAACGACCCCAGCGTTGCTAGGAGGAGGAGGGTGGGGGGGGGTGCAGTGTGGTGAGTCAGGACCCACGTGGTGTCCTGAGGGGGGGAGGAGGGAGGAGGATGGGGGAGGGGGGGAGGGGGGAGAAGGGGGGGGGAGAGGGGGGGGAGAGGGGGGGGAGAAGGGGGGGGGAGGGAGGGGGGAGAAGGGGGGGGGAGGAGGGGGGGTGGAGTGTGAGGGGTGAGGGACCAGGGGGAGGAGGGGGGGGGGGGGAGGAGGGGGAGGAAGGGGGGGGGGGAGGGGGGGGTGGAGGGTGAGGGGGGAGGAGGGGGGGGGGGAGGAGGGGGAGGAAGGGAGGGGGAGGGAGGGGGGTGGAGGGTGAGGGGGGGAGGGGTGAGACCAGGGGGAGGCGGGGAGGGAGGGGGGGGGAGGGAGGGGGGGGAGGGAGGGGGGTGGAGGGTGAGGGGGGGAGGGGTGAGACCAGAGGGAGGCGGGGGGGAGGAGGAGGGGGTGAGGGGGGAGGGGGGGTGAGGGGGGGTGAGGGGGGGTGAGGGGGGGGTGAGGGGTGAGGGTGAGGGAGGGTGGGGGGTGAGGGTGAGGGGGGGTGAGGGGGGGTGAGGGGGGGTGAGGGGGGGGTGAGGGGGGGTGAGGGGGGATGAGGGGTGAGGGTGAGGGGGGGTGGGGGTGTGCTACCTGGTCAGCAAAATGCCTCAGGGTGAAGGCCGTGTTGGAGGTCCGTGGCTTCGCAAAGTGAGCGCTGTGCCCCTCGTGATGGGCGTAGAGCTTGCGCACCCAGCTGTGGTCCGTGCCCTTGGGCATCTGTGGGGGGGTCACGGCGGACGTGTGGGGTGGGTGGGTGGGGGTCACAGTGGCCGTGTGGGTGGGTGGGTGGGGGTCACAGTGGCCGTGTGGGTGGGTGGGTGGGGGTCACAGTGGCCGTGTGGGTGGGTGGGTGGGGGTCACAGTGGCCGTGTGGGTGGGTGGGTGGGGGTCACAGTGGCCGTGTGGGTGGGTGGGGTGGGTGGGTGGGGTTCACGATGGCCGTGTGGGTGGGTGGGGGTCACAGTGGCCGTGTGGGTGGGTGGGTGGGGGTCACAGTGGCCGTGTGGGTGGGTGGGGTGGGTGGGTGGGGTTCACGATGGCCGTGTGGGTGGGTGGGGGTCACAGCGGACGTGTGGGTGGGTGGGTGGGTGGGGTTCACGATGGCCGTGTGGGTGTGTATGGAAGTCCACTATAGACTACTGTAGACTACTATAGACTACTATAGACTACTGTAGACTACTAGACTCTACTATAGACTACTATAGACTACTATAGACTACTATAGACTACTATAGACTACTATAGACTACTATAGACTACTAGACTCTACTATAGACTACTGTAGACTACTAGACTCTACTATAGACTACTATAGACTACTATAGACTACTATAGACTACTATAGACTACTAGACTCTACTATAGACTACTATAGACTACTATAGACTACTATAGACTACTATAGACTACTAGACTCTACTGTAGACTACTATAGACTACTATAGACTACTATAGACTACTATAGACTACTAGACTCTACTGTAGACTACTATAGACTACTATAGACTACTATAGACTACTATAGACTACTATAGACTACTATAGACTACTATAGACTACTATAGACTACTATAGACTACTATAGACTACTAGACTCTACTATAGACTACTGTAGACTACTGTAGACTACTGTAGACTACTGTAGACTACTAGACTCTACTATAGACTACTATAGACTACTGTAGACTACTATAGACTACTATAGACAACTATAGACAACTATAGACTACTATAGACTACTGTAGACTACTATAGACTACTATAGACTACTGTAGACTACTATAGACAACTATAGACTACTATAGACTACTGTAGACTACTGTAGACTACTAGACTCTACTGTAGACTACTAGACTCTACTAGACTCTACTATAGACTACTAGACTCTACTATAGACTACTATAGACTACTATAGACTACTAGACTCTACTATAGACTACTAGACTCTACTATAGACTACTATAGACTACTATAGACTACTATAGACTACTGTAGACTACTATAGACTACTGTAGACTACTAGACTCTACTATAGACTACTATAGACTACTATAGACTACTATAGACTACTATAGACTACTATAGACTACTATAGACTACTGTAGACTACTATAGACTACTATAGACTACTAGACTCTACTGTAGACTACTATAGACTACTGTAGACTACTGTAGACTACTATAGACTACTATAGACTACTATAGACTACTGTAGACTACTATAGACAACTATAGACTACTATAGACTACTATAGACTACTGTAGACTACTATAGACTACTATAGACTACTATAGACTACTGTAGACTACTATAGACTACTATAGACTACTATAGACTACTGTAGACTACTATAGACAACTGTAGACTACTATAGACTACTATAGACTACTATAGACTACTATAGACTACTGTAGACTACTATAGACTACTATAGACTACTATAGACTACTGTAGACTACTATAGACTACTATAGACTACTATAGACTACTGTAGACTACTATAGACTACTATAGACTACTATAGACTACTAGACTCTACTATAGACTACTATAGACTACTATAGACTACTATAGACTACTAGACTCTACTATAGACTACTGTAGACTACTATAGACTACTATAGACTACTGTAGACTACTATAGACAACTGTAGACTACTATAGACTACTATAGACTACTATAGACTACTATAGACTACTAGACTCTACTATAGACTACTAGACTCTACTATAGACTACTATAGACTACTATAGACTACTATAGACTACTATAGACTACTATAGACTACTATAGACTACTATAGACTACTGTAGACTACTATAGACAACTGTAGACTACTATAGACTACTATAGACTACTATAGACTACTATAGACTACTAGACTCTACTATAGACTACTATAGACTACTATAGACTACTATAGACTACTAGACTCTACTATAGACTACTATAGACTACTATAGACTACTATAGACTACTATAGACTACTATAGACTACTATAGACTACTATAGACTACTGTAGACTACTATAGACTACTATAGACTACTATAGACTACTATAGACTACTAGACTCTACTATAGACTACTATAGACTACTATAGACTACTATAGACTACTGTAGACTACTATAGACTACTGTAGACTACTATAGACTACTGTAGACTACTAGACTCTACTATAGACTACTATAGACTACTATAGACTACTAGACTCTACTATAGACTACTATAGACTACTATAGACTACTATAGACTACTGTAGACTACTAGACTCTACTATAGACTACTGTAGACTACTATAGACTACTATAGACTACTGTAGACTACTATAGACTACTAGACTCTACTATAGACTACTATAGACTACTATAGACTACTGTAGACTACTATAGACTACTAGACTCTACTATAGACTACTCTAGACTACTATAGACTACTATAGACTACTGTAGACTACTAGAACTCTACTATAGACTACTCTAGACTACTGTAGACTACTATAGACTACTATAGACTACTATAGACTACTAGACTCTACTATAGACTACTATAGACTACTATAGACTACTATAGACTACTGTAGACTACTAGACTCTACTAGACTACTCTAGACTACTGTAGACTACTATAGACTACTATAGACTACTGTAGACTACTAGACTCTACTATAGACTACTGTAGACTACTGTAGACTACTATAGACTACTATAGACTACTGTAGACTACTAGACTCTACTATAGACTACTATAGACTACTATAGACTACTATAGACTACTGTAGACTACTAGACTCTACTATAGACTACTATAGACTACTGTAGACTACTATAGACTACTATAGACTACTGTAGACTACTAGACTCTACTATAGACTACTGTAGACTACTATAGACTACTAGACTCTACTATAGACTACTATAGACTACTATAGACTACTATAGACTACTGTAGACTACTAGACTCTACTATAGACTACTATAGACTACTGTAGACTACTAGACTCTACTATAGACTACTATAGACTACTGTAGACTACTAGACTCTACTATAGACTACTATAGACTACTGTAGACTACTAGACTCTACTATAGACTACTATAGACTACTATAGACTACTGTAGACTACTAGACTCTACTATAGACTACTGTAGACTACTATAGACTACTAGACTCTACTATAGACTACTATAGACTACTATAGACTACTATAGACTACTGTAGACTACTAGACTCTACTATAGACTACTATAGACTACTGTAGACTACTAGACTCTACTATAGACTACTATAGACTACTGTAGACTACTAGACTCTACTATAGACTACTATAGACTACTGTAGACTACTAGACTCTACTATAGACTACTATAGACTACTATAGACTACTGTAGACTACTATAGACTACTATAGACTACTATAGACTACTATAGACTACTGTAGACTACTAGACTCTACTATAGACTACTATAGACTACTGTAGACTACTAGACTCTACTATAGACTACTATAGACTACTGTAGACTACTAGACTCTACTATAGACTACTATAGACTACTGTAGACTACTAGACTCTACTATAGACTACTATAGACTACTATAGACTACTGTAGACTACTATAGACTACTGTAGACTACTATAGACTACTGTAGACTACTGTAGACTACTATAGACTCTACTATAGACTACTATAGACTACTGTAGACTACTATAGACTACTGTAGACTACTATAGACTACTGTAGACTACTATAGACTACTAGACTCTACTATAGACAACTATAGACTACTATAGACTACTATAGACTCTACTATAGACTACTATAGACTACTGTAGACTACTATAGACTACTGTAGACTACTATAGACTACTATAGACTACTATAGACTACTGTAGACTACTATAGACTACTAGACTCTACTATAGACTACTATAGACTACTATAGACTACTATAGACTACTATAGACTACTATAGACTACTATAGACTACTGTAGACTACTATAGACTACTAGACTCTACTATAGACTACTATAGACTACTGTAGACTACTATAGACTACTGTAGACTACTGTAGACTACTGTAGACTACTGTAGACTACTATAGACTACTATAGACTACTATAGACTACTGTAGACTACTATAGACTACTATAGACTACTAGACTCTACTATAGACTACTATAGACTACTATAGACTACTATAGACTACTATAGACTACTATAGACTACTATAGACTACTATAGACTACTATAGACTACTATAGACTACTATAGACTACTGTAGACTACTATAGACTACTAGACTCTACTATAGACTACTATAGACTACTGTAGACTACTATAGACTACTATAGACTACTATAGACTACTATAGACTACTATAGACTACTGTAGACTACTATAGACTACTGTAGACTACTGTAGACTACTATAGACTACTGTAGACTACTATAGACTACTATAGACTACTGTAGACTACTATAGACTACTATAGACTACTATAGACTACTATAGACTACTGTAGACTACTCTAGACTACTGTAGACTACTATAGACTACTCTAGACTACTATAGACTACTATAGACTACTATAGACTACTGTAGACTACTATAGACTACTGTAGACTACTATAGACTACTCTAGACTACTGTAGACTACTGTAGACTACTATAGACTACTATAGACTACTATAGACTACTATAGACTACTATAGACTACTATAGACTACTATAGACTACTATAGACTACTGTAGACTACTATAGACTACTAGACTCTACTATAGACTACTGTAGACTACTATAGACTACTGTAGACTACTATAGACTACTGTAGACTACTGTAGACTACTGTAGACTACTATAGACTACTCTAGACTACTGTAGACTACTATAGACTACTAGACTCTACTATAGACTACTATAGACTACTATAGACTACTATAGACTACTGTAGACTACTATAGACTACTGTAGACTACTATAGACTACTATAGACTACTGTAGACTACTGTAGACTACTATAGACTACTATAGACTACTATAGACTACTATAGACTACTGTAGACTACTGTAGACTACTATAGACTACTATAGACTACTATAGACTACTGTAGACTACTGTAGACTACTATAGACTACTATAGACTACTATAGACTACTATAGACTACTGTAGACTACTGTAGACTACTATAGACTACTATAGACTACTGTAGACTACTGTAGACTACTATAGACTACTATAGACTACTATAGACAACTATAGACTACTATAGACTACTATAGACTACTATAGACTACTGTAGACTACTGTAGACTACTATAGACTACTGTAGACTACTGTAGACTACTGTAGACTACTATAGACTACTGTAGACTACTGTAGACTACTGTAGACTACTAGACTCTACTCTAGACTACTATAGACTACTGTAGACTACTATAGACTACTGTAGACTACTGTAGACTACTGTAGACTACTAGACTCTACTCTAGACTACTATAGACTACTATAGACTACTATAGACTACTATAGACTACTATAGACTACTAGACTCTACTATAGACTACTATAGACTACTGTAGACTACTATAGACTACTATAGACTACTGTAGACTACTATAGACAACTATAGACTACTATAGACTACTGTAGACTACTGTAGACTACTATAGACTACTATAGACTACTATAGACTACTGTAGACTACTGTAGACTACTAGACTCTACTATAGACTACTATAGACTACTATAGACTACTATAGACTACTGTAGACTACTATAGACTACTATAGACTACTATAGACTACTATAGACTACTATAGACTACTATAGACTACTAGAGACTACTAGACTCTACTATAGACTACTATAGACTACTATAGACTACTATAGACTACTATAGACTACTATAGACTACTGTAGACTACTATAGACTACTATAGACTACTGTAGACTACTATAGACTACTATAGACTACTGTAGACTACTATAGACTACTGTAGACTACTATAGACTACTATAGACTACTATAGACTACTATAGACTACTATAGACTACTATAGACTACTAGACTCTACTATAGACTACTATAGACTACTATAGACTACTGTAGACTACTATAGACTACTATAGACTACTATAGACTACTATAGACTACTATAGACTACTATAGACTACTGTAGACTACTATAGACTACTATAGACTACTATAGACTACTGTAGACTACTATAGACTACTGTAGACTACTATAGACTACTATAGACTACTATAGACTACTGTAGACTACTATAGACTACTGTAGACTACTGTAGACTACTATAGACTACTATAGACTACTATAGACTCTACTATAGACTACTATAGACTACTATAGACTACTATAGACTACTATAGACTACTGTAGACTACTATAGACTACTATAGACTACTGTAGACTACTATAGACTACTATAGACTACTATAGACTCTACTATAGACTACTGTAGACTACTATAGACTACTATAGACTACTATAGACTACTATAGACTACTATAGACTCTACTATAGACTACTATAGACTCTACTATAGACTACTATAGACTACTGTAGACTACTATAGACTACTATAGACTACTATAGACTACTATAGACTACTATAGACTCTACTATAGACTACTAAAGACTACTATAGACTACTAAAGACTACTATAGACTACTATAGACTACTAGACTCTACTATAGACTACTATAGACTACTATAGACTACTATAGACTACTATAGACTACTATAGACTACTATAGACTACTGTAGACTACTATAGACTACTATAGACTACTATAGACTCTACTATAGACTACTATAGACTACTGTAGACTACTATAGACTACTATAGACTACTATAGACTACTATAGACTACTATAGACTACTGTAGACTACTATAGACTACTATAGACTACTGTAGACTACTATAGACTACTATAGACTACTAGACTCTACTATAGACTACTATAGACTACTATAGACTACTATAGACTCTACTATAGACTACTATAGACTACTATAGACTACTATAGACTACTATAGACTACTGTAGACTACTATAGACTACTATAGACTACTATAGACTACTATAGACTACTATAGACTACTATAGACTACTATAGACTACTGTAGACTACTAGACTCTACTGTAGACTACTATAGACTACTATAGACTACTATAGACTACTGTAGACTACTATAGACTACTAGACTCTACTATAGACTACTCTAGACTACTGTAGACTACTATAGACTACTAGACTCTACTGTAGACTACTATAGACTACTATAGACTACTAGACTCTACTATAGACTACTATAGACTACTATAGACTACTGTAGACTACTATAGACTACTAGACTCTACTATAGACTACTATAGACTACTATAGACTACTATAGACTACTGTAGACTACTGTAGACTACTATAGACTACTATAGACTACTGTAGACTACTATAGACTACTGTAGACTACTATAGACTACTATAGACTACTAGAGACTACTATAGACTACTAGACTCTACTATAGACTACTATAGACTACTATAGACTACTATAGACTACTATAGACTACTATAGACTACTATAGACTACTATAGACTACTATAGACTACTATAGACTACTATAG
>NW_027621381.1:5000-7500 GCF_964198595.1 Lampetra fluviatilis | reverse complement strand
TGGCTGAGTGAGTGAGTGGCTGAGTGAGTGGCTGAGTGAGTGAGTGGCTGAGTGAGTGGCTGAGTGGCTGAGTGGCTGAGTGAGTGGCTGAGTGAGTAGCTGAGTGAGTGAGTGGCTGAGTGGCTGAGTGAGTGGCTGAGTAAGTGGCTGAGTGAGTGAGTGGCTGAGTGAGTGAGTGGCTGAGTGAGTGGCTGAGTGGCTGAGTGAGTGAGTGGGTGAGTGGCAGAGTGAGTGAGTGGGTGAGTGGCAGAGTGAGTGGCTGAGTGAGTGGCTGAGTGAGTGAGTGGCTGAGTGGCTGAGTGAGTGGCTGAGTGAGTAGCTGAGTGAGTGAGTGGCTGAGTGGCTGAGTGAGTGGCTGAGTGAGTGGCTGAGTGAGTGAGTGGCTGAGTGAGTGAGTGGCTGAGTGAGTGGCTGAGTGGCTGAGTGAGTGGCTGAGTGAGTGGCTGAGTGAGTGAGTGGGTGAGTGGCAGAGTGAGTGGCTGAGTGAGTGGCTGAGTGAGTGAGTGGCTGAGTGGCTGAGTGAGTGGCTGAGTGAGTGGCTGAGTGAGTGAGTGGCTGAGTGAGTGGCTGGCTGAGTGAGTGGCTGAGTGAGTGAGTGGATGAGTGAGTGAGTGGCTGAGTGAGTGAGTGGCTGAGTGGCTGAGTGAGTGGCTGAGTGAGTGGCTGAGTGAGTGAGTGGCTGAGTGGCTGAGTGAGTGGCTGAGTGAGTGGCTGAGTGAGTGAGTGGCTGAGTGAGTGGCTGAGTGAGTGAGTGGCTGAGTGAGTGGCTGAGTGAGTGAGTGGATGAGTGAGTGGATGAGTGAGTGGATGGGTGAGTGGATGGGTGAGTGAGTGGATGAGTGAGTGGATGAGTGAGTGGCTGAGTGAGTGGATGGGTGAGTGAGTGAGTGGCTGAGTGAGTGGCTGAGTGAGTGGATGGGTGAGTGGATGGGTGAGTGAGTGGATGAGTGAGTGGATGGGTGAGTGAGTGAGTGAGTGAGTGGATGAGTGAGTGGATGAGTGAGTGGCTGAGTGAGTGAGTGGCTGAGTGGCTGAGTGAGTGGCTGAGTGAGTGGCTGAGTGAGTGAGTGGCTGAGTGGCTGAGTGAGTGGCTGAGTGAGTGGCTGAGTGAGTGAGTGGCTGAGTGAGTGGCTGAGTGAGTGAGTGGCTGAGTGAGTGGCTGAGTGAGTGAGTGGATGAGTGAGTGAGTGGCTGAGTGAGTGAGTGGCTGAATGAGTGGCTGAGTGAGTGGCTGAGTGAGTGAGTGGCTGAGTGAGTGAGTGGCTGAGTGAGTGAGTGGCTGAGTGAGTTAGTGGCTGAGTGAGTGAGTGGCTGAGTGAGTGAGTAGCTAAGTGAGTGAGTGGCTGAGTGAGTGAGTGGCTGAGTGAGTGAGTGGCTGAGTGAGTGAGTGGCTGAGTGAGTGAGTGGCTGAGTGAGTGAGTGGCTGAGTGAGTGAGTGGCTGAGTGAGTGAGTGGCTGAGTGAGTGAGTGACTGAGTGAGTGAGTGGCTGAGTGAATGAGTGGCTGAGTGAGTGAGTGGCTGAGTGAGTGAGTGAGTGGCTGAGTGAGTGAGTGGCTGAGTGAGTGAGTGGCTGAGTGAGTGAGTGGCTGAGTGAGTGAGTGGATGAGTGGCTGAGTGAGTGAGTGAGTGGCTGAGTGAGTGAGTGGCTGAGTGAGTGAGTGGCTGAGTGAGTGGCTGAGTGAGTGGATGAGTGAGTGAGTGGCTGAGTGAGTGAGTGGATGAGTGGCTGAGTGAGTGAGTGAGTGGCTGAGTGAGTGAGTGGCTGAGTGAGTGAGTGGCTGAGTGAGTGGCTGAGTGAGTGAGTGGCTGAGTGAGTGAGTGGCTGAGTGAGTGAGTGGCTGAGTGAGTGAGTGGCTGAGTGAGTGAGTGGCTGAGTGAGTGAGTGGCTGAGTGAGTGAGTGGCTGAGTGAGTGAGTGGATGAGTGAGTGAGTGGCTGAGTGAGTGGCTGAGTGAGTGAGTGGCTGAGTGAGTGGCTGAGTGAGTGAGTGGCTGAGTGAGTGGCTGAGTGAGTGAGTGGATGAGTGAGTGAGTGGCTGAGTGAGTGGCTGAGTGAGTGAGTGGCTGAGTGAGTGGCTGAGTGAGTTAGTGGCTGAGTGAGTGAATGAGTGGCTGAGTGAGTGAGTGAGTGGCTGAGTGAGTGGCTGAGTGAGTGAGTGGCTGAGTGAGTGAGTGGCTGAGTGAGTGAGTGGCTGAGTGAGTGAGTGGCTGAGTGAGTGAGTGGCTGAGTGAGTGAGTGGCTGAGTGAGTGGCTGAGTGAGTGAGTGGATGAGTGAGTGAGTGGCTGAGTGAGTGAGTGGCTGAGTGAGTGGCTGAGTGAGTGGCTGAGTGAGTGAGTGGCTGAGTGAGTGAGTAGCTGAGTGAGTAGCTAACAGAGTGAGTGGCTGAGTGAGTGGGTGGCTGAGTGAGTGGCTGAGTGAGTGGCTGAGTGAGTGGCTGAGTGAGTGGCTGAGTGAGTGAGTGGCTGAGTGAGTGGCTGAGTGAGTGAGTGGATGAGTGAG
>NW_027621380.1:32500-39269 GCF_964198595.1 Lampetra fluviatilis | reverse complement strand
GAGTTGAGTGAGTGTATGAGTGAGTGTATGAGTGAGTGAGTGTATGAGTGTATGAGTGAGTGTATGAGTGAGTGAGTGTATGAGTGAGTGTATGAGTGAGTGTATGAGTGAGTGAGTGTATGATTGAGTGAGTGAGTGTATGAGTGAGTGTATGAATGAGTGTATGAGTGAGTGAGTGTATGAGTGAGTGAGTGAGTGTATGAGTGAGTGTATGAATGAGTGTATGAGTGAGTGAGTGTATGAGTGAGTGAGTGTATGAGTGAGTGTATGAGTGAGTGAGTGTATGAGTGAGTGTATGAGTGAGTGAGTGTATGAGTGAGTGAGTGTATGAGTGAGTGAGTGTATGAGTGAGTGAGTGTATGAGTGAGTGAGTGTATGAGTGAGTGAGTGTATGAGTGAGTGTATGAGTGAGTGTATGAGTGAGTGAGTGTATGAGTGAGTGTATGAGTGAGTGAGTGTATGAGTGAGTGAGTGAGTGTATGAGTGAGTGTATGAGTGAGTGAGTGTATGAGTGAGTGTATGAGTGAGTGTATGAGTGAGTGTATGAGTGAGTGAGTGTATGAGTGAGTATGAGTGAGTGTATGAGTGAGTGAGTGTATGAGTGAGTGTATGAGTGAGTGAGTGTATGAGTGAGTGAGTGAGTGTATGAGTGAGTGAGTGTATGAGTGAGTGAGTGTATGAGTGAGTGAGTGAGTGTATGAGTGAGTGTATGAGTGAGTGAGTGTATGAGTGAGTGTATGAGTGAGTGTATGAGTGAGTGTATGAGTGAGTGTATGAGTGAGTGAGTGTATGAGTGAGTGTATGAGTGAGTGTATGAGTGAGTGAGTGTATGAGTGAGTGTATGAGTGAGTGAGTGTATGAGTGAGTGAGTGAGTGTATGAGTGAGTGTATGAGTGAGTGAGTGTATGAGTGAGTGTATGAGTGAGTGAGTGTATGAGTGAGTGTATGAGTGAGTGAGTGTATGAGTGAGTGTATGAGTGAGTGAGTGTATGAGTGTATGAGTGAGTGTATGAGTGAGTGTATGAGTGAGTGAGTGTATGAGTGAGTGAGTGAGTGTATGAGTGAGTGTATGAGTGAGTGTATGAGTGAGTGAGTGAGTGTATGAGTGAGTGTATGAGTGAGTGAGTGTATGAGTGAGTGAGTGTATGAGTGAGTGTATGAGTGAGTGAGTGTATGAGTGAGTGTATGAGTGAGTGAGTGAGTGTATGAGTGAGTGTATGAGTGAGTGTATGAGTGAGTGAGTGTATGAGTGAGTGAGTGAGTGTATGAGTGAGTGTATGAGTGAGTGTATGAGTGAGTGAGTGTATGAGTGAGTGAGTGAGTGTATGAGTGAGTGAGTGAGTGAGTGTATGAGTGAGTGAGTGTATGAGTGAGTGAGTGAGTGTATGAGTGAGTGAGTGTATGAGTGAGTGAGTGTATGAGTGAGTGTATGAGTGAGTGAGTGTATGAGTGAGTGTATGAGTGAGTGAGTGAGTGTATGAGTGAGTGTATGAGTGAGTGTATGAGTGAGTGAGTGTATGAGTGAGTGAGTGAGTGTATGAGTGAGTGTATGAGTGAGTGTATGAGTGAGTGAGTGTATGAGTGAGTGAGTGAGTGTATGAGTGAGTGAGTGAGTGTATGAGTGAGTGTATGAGTGAGTGTATGAGTGAGTGAGTGTATGAGTGAGTGAGTGTATGAGTGAGTGAGTGTATGAGTGAGTGAGTGAGTGTATGAGTGAGTGTATGAGTGAGTGAGTGAGTGTATGAGTGAGTGAGTGTATGAGTGAGTGAGTGAGTGTATGAGTGAGTGAGTGTATGAGTGAGTGAGTGTATGAGTGAGTGTATGAGTGAGTGAGTGTATGAGTGAGTGTATGAGTGAGTGAGTGTATGAGTGAGTGTATGAGTGAGTGTATGAGTGAGTGAGTGTATGAGTGAGTGAGTGTATGAGTGAGTGAGTGAGTGTATGAGTGAGTGTATGAGTGAGTGTATGAGTGAGTGAGTGTATGAGTGAGTGAGTGAGTGTATGAGTGAGTGTATGAGTGAGTGAGTGAGTGTATGAGTGAGTGTATGAGTGAGTGAGTGTATGAGTGAGTGAGTGAGTGTATGAGTGAGTGTATGAGTGAGTGAGTGTATGAGTGAGTGAGTGAGTGTATGAGTGAGTGTATGAGTGAGTGAGTGTATGAGTGAGTGAGTGAGTGTATGAGTGAGTGTATGAGTGAGTGAGTGTATGAGTGAGTGAGTGAGTGTATGAGTGAGTGTATGAGTGAGTGAGTGAGTGTATGAGTGAGTGTATGAGTGAGTGAGTGTATGAGTGAGTGAGTGAGTGTATGAGTGAGTGTATGAGTGAGTGAGTGTATGAGTGAGTGAGTGTATGAGTGAGTGAGTGTATGAGTGAGTGTGTGAGTGAGTGAGTGTATGAGTGAGTGAGTGTATGAGTGAGTGAGTGTATGAGTGAGTGAGTGTATGAGTGAGTGTGTGAGTGAGTGAGTGTATGAGTGAGTGTATGAGTGAGTGTATGAGTGAGTGTATGAGTGAGTGAGTGAGTGAGTGTATGAGTGAGTGTATGAGTGAGTGAGTGTGTGAGTGAGTGAGTGTATGAGTGAGTGTATGAGTGAGTGTGTGAGTGAGTGAGTGTATGAGTGAGTGAGTGTATGAGTGAGTGAGTGAGTGTATGAGTGAGTGAGTGTGTGAGTGAGTGAGTGTATGAGTGAGTGTATGAGTGAGTGTATGAGTGAGTGTATGAGTGAGTGAGTGAGTGAGTGTATGAGTGAGTGTATGAGTGAGTGTATGAGTGAGTGAGTGTATGAGTGAGTGTATGAGTGAGTGTATGAGTGAGTGAGTGAGTGAGTGTATGAGTGAGTGTATGAGTGAGTGAGTGTATGAGTGAGTGTATGAGTGAGTGTATGAGTGAGTGAGTGTATGAGTGAGTGTATGAGTGAGTGTATGAGTGAGTGAGTGTATAAGTGAGTGAGTGAGTGTATGAGTGAGTGCCAGCGTGCGTGAGTGCGTGTGAGTGTGAGCGTGCCAGTGTGTGTGTGTGTGAGTGTCACAGCATGCCAGTGTGTGTGTGCGTGTGTACATGTGTCACAGCGTGCCAGTGTGAGTGTGTGTGTGCGTGTGTACATGTGTCACAGCGTGTCAGTGTGTACGTGCCAGTGTGTACCGTGTGTACATGAGTGTGTGTCACAGCGTGCCAGTGTTCACCGTGTGTACATGTGTGTGTGTACGTGTGTGAGCGTGCCAGTGTGTGAGTGTGTGTGAGTGAGTGTGTGAGTGTGAGTGTGTGTGAGTGTGTGTGTGTACATGTGAGTGTGAGCGTGCCAGTGTGTGTGTGTACCGTGTGTCCATGAGTGTGAGTGAGTGAGTGAGTGTACATGAATGTACGTGTGTGAGCGTGCCAGTGTTCACCGTGTGTACATGTGTCACAGCGTGCCAGTGTTCACCGTGTGTACATGTGTCACAGCGTGCCAGTGTTCACCGTGTGTACATGTGTCACAGCGTGCCAGTGTTCACCGTGTGTACGTGTCACAGCGTGCCAGTGTGTGTGTGTGTGAGTGTGTGAGTGTGAGTGAGTGAGTGTACATGAGTGTACGTGTGTGAGAGTGAGTGTACATGAGTGTACGTGTGTGAGCGTGCCAGTGTTCACCGTGTGTACATGTGTCACAGCGTGCCAGTGTTCACCGTGTGTACATGTGTGTGTGTGTACATGTGTGTGTGTACGTGTGTGTGTGTGCCAGTGAGTGAGTGTGTGAGTGTGAGTGTGTGTGAGTGAGTGAGTGTGAGTGTGTGAGTGTGTGTGTGCGTGTGTACATGTGTCACAGCGTGCCAGTGTTCACCGTGTGTACATGTGTCACAGCGTGCCAGTGTTCACCGTGTGTACGTGTGTCACAGCGTGCCAGTGTTCACCGTGTGTACATGTGTCACAGCGTGCCAGTGTTCACCGTGTGTACGTGTGTCACAGCGTGCCAGTGTTCACCGTGCGGAGGAGCGCCGGGTGGCAGCAGCTCTGCCGCAGCCTCAGCAGCAGCGTCAGGATGTGGATGACCCCTGACCCCTGACCCCCATCCACCGATTTCCCACAATCCCCCGGGAACTGGGATGCCACTAAGGAGGGCGGCCGGGGGAGAAAGGGGTCATCACACCATCACCATCATCACCATCACATCATCATCGTCATCTACATCATCATCACCATCACATCATCATCGTCATCTACATCATCATCACCATCACATCATCATCATCATCACCATCACATCATCATCGTCATCATCATCACCATCACATCATCATCATCTACATCATCATCATCGTCATCTACATCATCATCGTCATCTACATCATCATCGTCATCTACATCATCATCGTCATCATCATCACCATCACATCATCATCTACATCATCATCATCATCATCACCATCACATCACCATCTTCACCATCACCATCATCACCATCATCATCATCATCATCACCATCACATCACCATCACATCACCATATCATCATCATCATCATCACCATCACATCACCATCACATCACCATCATCATCATCACCATCATCACCACCACCACCATCATCATCATCACCATCACCACCATCATCATCATCATCACCATCATCACCATCATCATCACCATCATCATCATCACCATCACCTCCACCACCACCACCTCCACTCACCACCTCCACCACCACCACCTCCACCACCACCACCACCTCCACCACCACCACCTCCACCACCACCACCTCCACCACCACCTCCACTCACCACATCCACCACCACCATCACCATCACCACCTCCACCACCACCACCACCACCTCCACTCACCACCTCCACCACCACCACCACCACCTCCACTCACCACCTCCACCACCACCTCCACCACCACCTCCACTCACCACATCCACCACCACCATCACCATCACCACCTCCACCACCACCACCACCACCTCCACTCACCACCTCCACCACCACCACCACCACCTCCACTCACCACCTCCACCACCACCACCTCCACCACCACCTCCACTCACCACATCCACCACCACCATCACCATCACCACCTCCACCACCACCACCACCACCTCCACTCACCACCTCCACCTCCACCACCACCACCACCACCTCCACTCACCACCTCCACCACCACCACCACCACCACCACCACCATCACCACCACCACCTCCACTCACCACATCCACCACCACCATCACCATCACCACCTCCACCACCACCACCACCTCCACTCACCACATCCACCACCACCACCACCACCACCATCACCATCACCACTCACCACCTCCACTCACCACATCCACCACCACCACCACCATCACCACCATCACCTCCACTCACCACCTCCACCACCACCATCACCACCACCATCACCACCACCACCACCACCACCACCATCACCACCACCACCATCACCACCACCACCACCATCACCACCACCATCACCATCACCACCTCCACCACCACCTCCACCACCACCACCACCACCACCACCATCACCACCACCACCTCCACTCACCACATCCACCACCACCATCACCATCACCACCTCCACCACCACCACCACCTCCACTCACCACATCCACCACCACCACCACCACCACCATCACCATCACCACTCACCACCTCCACTCACCACATCCACCACCACCACCACCATCACCACCATCACCTCCACTCACCACCTCCACCACCACCATCACCACCACCATCACCATCACCACCACCACCATCACCACCACCATCACCATCACCACCTCCACCACCACCTCCACCACCACCACCACCACCTCCACTCACCATCTCCACCACCACCACCACCATCACCATCACCACCACCACCACCACCACCACCATCACCACCACCTCCACCACCATCACCACCACCTCCACCACCTCCACTCACCACCTCCACCACCACCACCACCACCACCTCCACCACCACCACCACCACCACCTCCACCACCACCACCACCACCACCTCCACCACCACCACCACCACCACGTCTCTCCAGGTAGGAGCGGAGGTGACGTTTGGAGCTCTGCAAGATGGCTCCGTAGACCTCCACCTCCTCCACTCACCATCACCACCAATCACCACCTCCACCACCACCTCCACCACCGCCACTCACCACGGCTGAAAGAGTCGTCCTTTGCCTTCGCTCCTCCACCACCACCTCCACCACCACCTCCACCACCACCTCCACCACCACCTCCACCTCCACCACCACCACCACCACCACCACGTCTCTCCAGGTATGAGCGGAGGTGACGTTTGGAGCTCTGCAAGATGGCTCCGTAGACCTCCATCTCCTCGGACGACAGCTCCAGACGGTGAACCACAACCTCCTTCCGCGGCAGCGATACCTGCCAGCGCCAATCGGCACACAACACCACGGCGGGTGTGGTGGTGGCGGTGGTGGTGTGGTGGTGGTGAGGTGGTGGTGGTGGTGTGGTTGTGGTGGTGTGGTTGTGGTGGTCTGGTGGTGGTGGTGGTGGTGGTGGTGATGTGGCTGTGGTGGTGGTGGTGGTGATGTGGTTGTGGTGGTGGTGGTGATGGCAGTGGTGGTGGTGATGTGGTTGTGGTGGTGGTGGTGGTGTGGTGGTGATGTGGCTGTGGTGGTGGTAGAGGTGATGATGGTGATGGTAGAGGTGATGGAGTTGGTGGTGGCGGTGGTGGAGTTGGTGGTGGTGGAGTTGGTGGTGGCGGTGGTGGAGTTGGTGGTGGCGGTGGTAGAGGTGGTGGAGTTGGTGGTGGCGGTGGTGGAGTTG
>NW_027621380.1:20000-27500 GCF_964198595.1 Lampetra fluviatilis | reverse complement strand
AGTGGTGAGTGAGGTGGTGAGTGGTGAGCTGTGGGTGAGTGAAGTGGTGAGTGAAGTGGTGAGTGAGGTGGTGAGTGGTGAGCTGTCGGTGAGTGAAGTGGTGAGTGAGGTGATGAGTGAAGTGGTGAGTGGTGAGCTGTGGGTGAGTGAAGTGGTGAGTGAAGTGATGAGTGAAGTGGTGAGTGAGGTGGTGAGTGGTGAGCTGTGGGTGAGTGAAGTGGTGAGTGAAGTGGTGAGTGAGGTGGTGAGTGGTGAGCTGTGGGTGAGTGAAGTGGTGAGTGAAGTGGTGAGTGAAGTGGTGAGCTGTGGGTGAGTGAAGTGGTGAGTGAGGTGGTGAGTGAGGTGGTGAGTGAAGTGGTGAGTGGTGAGCTGTGGGTGAGTGAAGTGGTGAGTGAAGTGGTGAGTGAAGTGGTGAGCTGTGGGTGAGTGAAGTGGTGAGTGAAGTGGTGAGTGAGGTGGTGAGTGGTGAGCTGTGGGTGAGTGAAGTGGTGAGTGAAGTGGTGAGTGAGGTGGTGAGTGGTGAGCTGTGGGTGAGTGAAGTGGTGAGTGAAGTGGTGAGTGAAGTGGTGAGTGAGGTGGTGAGTGGTGAGTGAAGTGGTGAGTGAAGTGGTGAGTGAGGTGGTGAGTGGTGAGCTGTGGGTGAGTGAAGTGATGAGTGAAGTGGTGAGTGAAGTGGTGAGTGAGGTTGTGAGTGGTGAGCTGTGGGTGAGTGAAGTGGTGAGTGAAGTGGTGAGTGAGGTGGTGAGTGAAGTGGTGAGTGAGGTTGTGAGTGGTGAGCTGTGGGTGAGTGAAGTGGTGAGTGAGGTGGTGAGAGAGGTGGTGAGTGAAGTGGTGAGTGGTGAGCTGTGGGTGAGTGAAGTGGTGAGTGAGGCGGTGAGTGAAGTGGTGAGTGAAGTGGTGAGTGAGGTTGTGAGTGGTGAGCTGTGGGTGAGTGAAGTGGTGAGTGAAGTGGTGAGTGAAGTGGTGAGTGAGGTGGTGAGTGAAGTGGTGAGTGGTGAGCTGTGGGTGAGTGAAGTGGTGAGTGAGGTGGTGAGTGAAGTGGTGAGTAAGGTGGTGAGTGGTGAGCTGTGGGTGAGTGAAGTGGTGAGTGAAGTGGTGAGTGAAGTGGTGAGTGAGGTGGTGAGTGAGGTGGTGAGTGAAGTGGTGAGTGGTGAGCTGTGGGTGAGTGAAGTGGTGAGTGAAGTGGTGAGTGAAGTGGTGAGTGAGGTGGTGAGTGGTGAGCTGTGGGTGAGTGAAGTGGTGAGTGAAGTGGTGAGTGAAGTGGTGAGTGGTGAGCTGTGGGTGAGTGAAGTGGTGAGTGAAGTGGTGAGTGAAGTGGTGAGTGAGGTGGTGAGTGGTGAGCTGTGGGTGAGTGAAGTGGTGAGTGAAGTGGTGAGTGAAGTGGTGAGTGAAGTGGTGAGCTGTGGGTGAGTGAAGTGGTGAGTGAGGTGGTGAGTGGTGAGCTGTGGGTGAGTGAAGTGGTGAGTGAGGTGGTGAGTGGTAAGCTGTGGGTGAGTGAAGTGGTGAGTGAAGTGGTGAGTGAGGTGGTGAGTGAAGTGGTGAGTGAAGTGGTGAGTGAAGTGGTGAGTGAAGTGGTGAGTGGTGAGCTGTGGGTGAGTGAAGTGGTGAGTGAAGTGGTGAGTGAAGTGGTGAGTGAGGTGGTGAGTGGTGAGCTCTGGGTGAGTGAAGTGGTGAGTGAAGTGGTGAGTGAAGTGGTGAGCTGTGGGTGAGTGAAGTGGTGAGTGAGGTGGTGAGTGGTGAGCTGTGGGTGAGTGAAGTGGTGAGTGAGGTGGTGAGTGGTGAGCTGTGGGTGAGTGAAGTGGTGAGTGAAGTGGTGAGTGAGGTGGTGAGTGAAGTGGTGAGTGAAGTGGTGAGTGAAGTGGTGAGTGAAGTGGTGAGTGGTGAGCTGTGGGTGAGTGAAGTGGTGAGTGAAGTGGTGAGTGAAGTGGTGAGTGAAGTGGTGAGCTGTGGGTGAGTGAAGTGGTGAGTGAAGTGGTGAGTGAAGTGGTGAGTGAAGTGGTGAGTGAAGTGGTGAGTGAGGTGGTGAGTGGTGAGCTGTGGGTGAGTGAAGTGGTGAGTGAAGTGGTGAGTGAAGTGGTGAGTGAGGTGGTGAGTGGTGAGCTGTGGGTGAGCGAAGTGGTGAGTGAAGTGGTGAGTGAGGTGGTGAGTGGTGAGCTGTGGGTGAGTGAAGTGGTGAGTGAAGTGGTGAGTGAGGTGGTGAGTGGTGAGCTGTCGGTGAGTGAAGTGGTGAGTGAGGTGGTGAGTGAAGTGGTGAGTGGTGAGCTGTGGGTGAGTGAAGTGGTGAGTGAAGTGGTGAGTGAGGTGGTGAGTGGTGAGCTGTGGGTGAGTGAAGTGGTGAGTGAATTGGTGAGTGAAGTGGTGAGCTGTGGGTGAGTGAAGTGGTGAGCTGTGGGTGAGTGAAGTGGTGAGTGAAGTGGTGAGTGAAGTGGTGAGTGAAGTGGTGAGTGAAGTGGTGAGTGAAGTGGTGAGTGAAGTGGTGAGTGAAGTGGTGAGTGAAGTGGTGAGTGAAGTGGTGAGTGAAGTGGTGAGTGAAGTGGTGAGTGAAGTGGTGAGTGAAGTGGTGAGTGAGGTGGTGAGTGAGGTGGTGAGTGAGGTGGTGAGTGAGGTGGTGAGTGAAGTGGTGAGTGAAGTGGTGAGTGAAGTGGTGAGTGAAGTGGTGAGCTGTGGGTGAGTGAAGTGGTGAGTGAAGTGGTGAGTGAGGTGGTGAGTGAAGTGGTGAGTGAGGTGGTGAGTGGTGAGCTGTGGGTGAGTGAAGTGGTGAGTGAAGTGGTGAGTGAAGTGGTGAGTGAGGTGGTGAGTGGTGAGCTGTGGGTGAGTGAGGTGGTGAGTGAAGTGGTGAGTGAAGTGGTGAGTGAAGCGGTGAGCTGTGGGTGAGTGAAGTGGTGAGTGAAGCGGTGAGCTGTGGGTGAGTGAAGTGGTGAGTGAAGTGGTGAGTGAGGTGGTGAGTGAGGTGGTGAGTGAAGTGGTGAGTGAAGTGGTGAGTGAAGTGGTGAGCTGTGGATGAGTGAAGTGGTGAGTGAAGTGGTGAGTGAGGTGGTGAGTGAAGTGGTGAGTGAGGTGGTGAGTGGTGAGCTGTGGGTGAGTGAAGTGGTGAGTGAAGTGGTGAGTGAGGTGGTGAGTGAAGTGGTGAGTGAGGTGGTGAGTGAAGTGGTGAGCTGTGGGTGAGTGAAGTGGTGAGTGAAGTGGTGAGTGAAGTGGTGAGTGAGGTGGTGAGTGGTGAGCTGTGGGTGAGTGAAGTGGTGAGGGAAGTGGTGAGTGAAGTGGTGAGTGAGGTGGTGAGTGGTGAGCTGTGGGTGAGTGAAGTGGTGAGGGAAGTGGTGAGTGAAGTGGTGAGTGAGGTGGTGAGTGGTGAGCTGTGGGTGAGTGAAGTGGTGAGTGAAGTGGTGAGTGAAGTGGTGAGTGAAGTGGTGAGTGAAGTGGTGAGTGAAGTGGTGAGTGAGGTGGTGAGTGGTGAGCTGTGGGTGAGTGAAGTGGTGAGTGAAGTGGTGAGTGAGGTGGTGAGTGGTGAGCTGTGGGTGAGTGAAGTGGTGAGTGAAGTGGTGAGTGAAGTGGTGAGTGAGGTGGTGAGTGGTGAGTGAAGTGGTGAGTGAAGTGGTGAGTGAAGTGGTGAGCTGTGGGTGAGCTGTGGGTGAGTGAAGTGGTGAGTGAAGTGGTGAGTGAGGTGGTGAGTGGTGAGCTGTGGGTGAGTGAAGTGGTGAGTGAAGTGGTGAGTGAAGTGGTGAGTGAGGTGGTGAGTGGTGAGTGAAGTGGTGAGTGAAGTGGTGAGTGAGGTGGTGAGTGGTGAGCTGTGGGTGAGTGAAGTGATGAGTGAAGTGGTGAGTGAAGTGGTGAGTGAGGTGGTGAGTGGTGAGCTGTGGGTGAGTGAAGTGGTGAGTAAAGTGGTGAGTGAGGTGGTGAGTGGTGAGCTGTGGGTGAGCTCACTTGGTGAGTGAGTAGAGGTGGTGAGTGAGGTGGTGAGTGAGGTGGTGAGCTCACTTGGTGAGTGAGTGAGGTGGTGAGTGAGGTGGTGAGCTCACTTGGTGAGTGAGGTGGTGAGCTCACTTGGTGAGTGAGTGAGGTGGTGAGTGAGGTGGTGAGTTAGGTGGTGAGCTGTGGGTGAGTGAGATGGTGAGTGAGGTGGTGAGCTCACTTGGTGAGTGAGTAGAGGTGGTGAGTGAGTGTACTGGTGAGTGAGGTGGTGAGTGAGGTGGTGAGTGAGTAGAAATCGTGAGTGAGGTGGTGAGCTCACTTGGTGAGTGAGGTGGTGAGTGAGGTGGTGAGCTCACTTGGTGAGTGAGTAGAGGTGGTGAGTGAGGTGGTGAGCTGTGGGTGAGTGAGATGGTGAGTGAGGTGGTGAGCTCACTTGGTGAGTGAGGTGGTGAGTGAGGTGGTGAGCTGTGGGTGAGATGGTGAGTGAGGTGGTGAGCTCACTTGGTGAGTGAGGTGGTGAGCTGTGGGTGAGTGAGGTGGTGAGTGAGGTGGTGAGCTCACTTGGTGAGTGAGGTGGTGAGTGAGGTGGTGAGCTGTGGGTGAGAGAGATGGTGAGTGAGGTGGTGAGCTCACTTGGTGAGTGAGTAGAGGTGGTGAGTGAGGTGGTGAGCTCACTTGGTGAGTGAGGTGGTGAGCTGTGGGTGAGTGAGATGGTGAGTGAGGTGGTGAGCTCACTTGGTGAGTGAGTAGAGGTGGTGAGTGAGGTGGTGAGCTCACTTGGTGAGTGAGGTGGTGAGTGAGGTGGTGAGCTCACTTGGTGAGTGAGGTGGTGAGCTGTGGGTGAGTGAGATGGTGAGTGAGGTGGTGAGCTCACTTGGTGAGTGAGTAGAGGTGGTGAGTGAGGTGGTGAGCTCACTTGGTGAGTGAGGTGGTGAGTGAGGTGGTGAGCTGTGGGTGAGTGAGATGGTGAGTGAGGTGGTGAGCTCACTTGGTGAGTGAGTAGAGGTGGTGAGTGAGGTGGTGAGCTCACTTGGTGAGTGAGTAGAGGTGGTGAGTGAGGTGGTGAGCTCACTTGGTGAGTGAGTAGAGGTGGTGAGTGAGGTGGTGAGCTCACTTGGTGAGTGAGTAGAGGTGGTGAGTGAGTAGAGGTGGTGAGCTCACTTGGTGAGTGAGGTGGTGAGTGAGGTGGTGAGCTGTGGGTGAGTGAGATGGTGAGTGAGGTGGTGAGCTCACTTGGTGAGTGAGTGAGGTGGTGAGTGGTGAGCTGTGGGTGAGTGAAGTGGTGAGTGAAGTGGTGAGTGAAGTGGTGAGCTTTGGGTGAGTGAAGTGGTGAGTGAAGTGGTGAGTGAAGTGGTGAGTGAGGTGGTGAGTGGTGAGCTGTGGGTGAGTGAAGTGGTGAGTGAAGTGGTGAGTGAGGTGGTGAGTGGTGAGCTGTGGGTGAGTGAAGTGGTGAGTGAAGTGGTGAGTGAAGTGGTGAGTGAGGTGGTGAGTGGTGAGTGAAGTGGTGAGTGAAGTGGTGAGTGAGGTGGTGAGTGGTGAGCTGTGGGTGAGTGAAGTGATGAGTGAAGTGGTGAGTGAAGTGGTGAGTGAGGTGGTGAGTGGTGAGTGAAGTGGTGAGTGAAGTGGTGAGCTGTGGGTGAGTGAAGTGGTGAGTGAAGTGGTGAGTGAAGTGGTGAGCTGTGGGTGAGTGAAGTGGTGAGTGAAGTGGTGAGTGAAGTGGTGAGTGAGGTGGTGAGTGGTGAGCTGTGGGTGAGTGAAGTGGTGAGTGAAGTGGTGAGTGAGGTGGTGAGTGGTGAGCTGTGGGTGAGTGAGATGGTGAGTGAGGTGGTGAGCTCACTTGGTGAGTGAGTAGAGGTGGTGAGGTGGTGAGTGAGGTGGTGAGTGAGATGGTGAGTGAGGTGGTGAGCTCACTTGGTGAGTGAGTAGAGGTGGTGAGTGAGATGGTGAGTGAGGTGGTGAGCTCACTTGGTGAGTGAGGTGGTGAGCTCACTTGGTGAGTGAGTAGAGGTGGTGAGTGAGGTGGTGAGCTCACTTGGTGAGTGAGTAGAGGTGGTGAGTGAGGTGGTGAGCTCACTTGGTGAGTGAGTAGAGGTGGTGAGTGAGTATAGGTGGTGAGTGAGGTGGTGAGCTCACTTGGTGAGTGAGTAGAGGTGGTGAGTGAGTAGAGGTGGTGAGTGAGGTGGTGAGCTCACTTGGTGAGTGAGGTGGTGAGTGAGGTGGTGAGCTCACTTGGTGAGTGAGTGAGGTGGTGAGTGAGGTGGTGAGCTCACTTGGTGAGTGAGGTGGTGAGTGAGGTGGTGAGCTGTGGGTGAGTGAGATGGTGAGTGAGGTGGTGAGCTCACTTGGTGAGTGAGTAGAGGTGGTGAGTGAGGTGGTGAGCTCACTTGGTGAGTGAGTAGAGGTGGTGAGTGAGTAGAGGTGGTGAGCTCACTTGGTGAGTGAGTAGAGGTGGTGAGTGAGGTGGTGAGCTGTGGGTGAGTGAAGTGGTGAGTGAGTGAGGTGGTGAGCTCACTTGGTGAGTGAGGTGGTGAGTGAGGTGGTGAGCTCACTTGGTGAGTGAGGTGGTGAGTGAGGTGGTGAGCTCACTTGGTGAGTGAGTAGCGGTGGTGAGTGTAGTGGTGAGTGAGGTGGTGAGCTCACTTGGTGAGTGAGTAGAGGTGGTGAGTGAGGTGAGTGAGGTGGTGAGCTCACTTGGTGAGTGAGTAGAAGTGGTGAGTGAGGTGGTGAGGTGGTGAGCTCACTTGGTGAGTGAGTAGAGGTGGTGAGTGAGGTGGTGAGTGAGGTGGTGAGTGAGGTGGTGAGCTCACTTGGTGAGTGAGTAGAGGTGGTGAGTGAGGTGGTGAGCTCACTTGGTGAGTGAGTAGAGGTGGTGAGTGAGGTGGTGAGTGAGGTGGTGAGTGAGGTGGTGAGCTCACTTGGTGAGTGAGTAGAGGTGGTGAGTGAGGTGGTGAGCTCACTTGGTGAGTAGAGATGGTGAGTGAGGTGGTGAGCTCACTTGGTGAGTGAGTAGAGGTCCTGCAGGTTGTTGTGGATGGGAGTTCCGGTGACTGCCCAACGTCGCTCGGCACTCAGCGCACACACAGCCACACTCGTCCTCACCTACACACAGCGTACACACACACACACAGCATACACACACACACACAGCCACACTCGTCCTCACCTACACACACACACACAGTGTACACACAGCCACACTCGTCCTCACCTACACACACACACACAGTGTACACACAGCCACACTCGTCCTCACCTACACACACACACACAGTGTACACACAGCCACACTCGTCCTCACCTACACACACACACACAGTGTACACACAGCCACACTCGTCCTCACCTACACACACACACACAGTGTACACACAGCCACACTCGTCCTCACCTACACACACACACAGCCACACTCGTCCTCACCTACACACACACACACACAGTGTACACACAGCCACACTCGTCCTCACCTACACACAGCGTACACACACACACACAGCCACACTCGTCCTCACCTACACACACACACAGCCACACTCGTCACAGCCACACTCGTCCTCACCTACACACACACACAGCGTACACACACACACA
>NW_027621380.1:0-2500 GCF_964198595.1 Lampetra fluviatilis | reverse complement strand
CAGTGTACACACACACACAGTGTACACACACACACAGCGTACACACACACACAGTGTACACACACACACAGTGTACACACACACACAGGTACACACACACAACACACACAGTGTACACACACACAACAGTGTACACACACACACAGTGTACACACACACACAGTGTACACACACACACAGTGTACACACACACACAGCGTACACACACACACACAGTGTACACACACACACAGCGTACACACACACACAGTGTACACACACAGTGTACACACCACAGTGTACACACACACAGTGTACACACAACACAGTGTACACACACACACAGTGTACACACACACACAGTGTACACACACACACAGTGTACACACACACACAGCGTACACACACACACAGTGTACACACACACACAGTGTACACACACACACAGTGTACACACACACACAGTGTACACACACACACAGTACACACACAGTGTACACACACACAGTGTACACACACACACAGTGTACACACACACACAGTGTACACCACACAGTGTACACACACACACAGTGTACACACACACACAGTGTACACACACACACAGTGTACACACACACACAGTCGTACACACACACACAGTGTACACACACACACAGCGTACACACACACACAGTGTACACACACACACAGTGTACACACACACACAGTGTACACACACACACACAGTGTACACACACACACAGCGTACACACACACACAGTGTACACACACACACAGTGTACACACACACACAGGTACACACACACAGTGTACACACACACACAGTGTACACACACACACAGTGTACACACACACACAGTGTACACACACACACAGTGTACACACACACACAGGTACACACACACACAGTGTACACACACACACAGTGTACACACACACACAGTGTACACACACACACAGAGTACACACACACACAGTGTACACACACACACAGTGTACACACACACACAGTGTACACACACACACAGTGTACACACACACACACAGTGTACACACACACACAGTGTACACACACACACAGTGTACACACACACACAGTGTACACACACACAGGTACACACACACACAGTGTACACACACACACAGTGTACACACACACACAGTGTACACACACACACAGTGTACACACACACACAGTGTACACACACACACAGTGTACACACACACACAGAGTACACACACACACAGCGTACACACACACACAGTGTACACACACACACAGTGTACACACACACACAGCTGTACACACACACACAGTGTACACACACACACAGTGTACACACACACACAGTGTACACACACACACAGTGTACACACACACACAGTGTACACACACACACAGTGTACACACACACACAGTGTACACACACACACAGCGTACACACACACACAGTGTACACACACACACAGTGTACACACACACACAGTGTACACACACACACAGTGTACACACACACACAGTGTACACACACACACAGTGTACACACACACACAGTGTACACACACACACAGCGTACACACACACACAGTGTACACACACACAGTGTACACACACACACAGTGTACACACACACACAGTGTACACACACACACAGTGTACACACACACAGTGTACACACACACACAGTGTACACACACACACAGTGTACACACACACACAGTGTACACACACACACAGTGTACACACACACACAGTGTACACACACACACAGTGTACACACACACACAGTGTACACACACACAGTGTACACACACACAGTGTACACACACACACAGTGTACACACACACACAGTGTACACACACACACAGCGTACACACACACACAGCGTACACACACACACAGTGTACACACACACACACAGTGTACACACACACAGTGTACACACACACACAGTGTACACACACACACAGTGTACACACACACACAGCGTACACACACACACAGTGTACACACACACACACAGTGTACACACACACACAGTGTACACACACACACAGTGTACACACACACACAGCGTACACACACACACAGTGTACACACACACACAGTGGTACACACACACACAGTGTACACACACACACAGTGTACACACACACACAGTGTACACACACACACAGTGTACACACACACACAGTGTACACACACACACACAGTGTACACACACACACAGTGTACAACACACACACAGTGTACACACACACAGCGTACACACACACACAGTGTACACACACACACAGTGTACACACACACACACAGCGTACACACACACACAGTGTACACACACACACAGTGTACACACACACACAGCGTACACACACACACACAGTGTACACACACACACAGTGTACACACACACACAGTGTACACACACACACAGCTGTACACACACACACAGTGTACACACACACACACAGTGTACACACACACCACAGTGTACACACACACACAGTGTACAC
>NW_027621379.1:20000-36139 GCF_964198595.1 Lampetra fluviatilis | reverse complement strand
CACCCACCCACCCACTCACTCGCCCACTCGCTCGCTCGCTCACACACTTACACAGCCACCCACTCGCTCACCCACTCGCTCACCTGCTCACTCACTCGCTCGCCCGCTCGCTCGCCCACTCACTCGCTCGCTCGCTCGCCCACTCGCTCGCCCGCTCACTCGCTCGCCCGCTCGCCCGCTCACTCGCTCGCCCGCTCGCCCGCTCACTCGCTCGCTCGCCCGCCCGCCCGCTCGCTCGCCCGCTCGCCCGCTCGCTCACTCGCTCGCTCGCTCGCCCGCTCACTCGCTCGCTCGCCCGCTCACTCGCTCGCTCGCCCGCTCGCTCGCCCGCTCACTCACTCGCTCGCTCGCCCGCTCACTCACTCGCTCGCTCGCCCGCTCACTCACTCGCTCGCTCGCCCGCTCACTCACTCGCTCGCTCGCTCGCTCGCCCGCTCACTCACCCACCCACCCACTCACGCGCCCACTCACCCACTCACTCACTCACCCACTCACTCACCCACCCACTCACCCACCCACCCACCTACCTGTGCTACGACCAAACCAGCGGAAGCCGGAGACGAAAGTACGTTCTGGGATGAACCCCGGACACCTCCCTACGCCGCTCCGCTGCTGACGAAGACAGGGACGAGAGAAATCGCCTTCATCAGTGCGCAGTCAAGTCGGCGATGTTCATCCAGCAGTGTTTATTCAGCGAATGTATCCAGAATGTATCATTATTGACGTTCACGACGCTAATTCCCGTAAAGTTAGTACTTGTATATACTTTATAATCCCCCACCCCTTCCAAAAAAAAATTAGTACCGTGAGTACAATATTTTATCGACCCCCCCATTGTTGATGATGATGATGGGTTGACGTCATGTCCAGAGCCCCATAGTATTGCAGTTTTGTCCACTCTTATCGATCTGTGTCATATTTTTTTCTGTCTCTCCAATTTAAACAACTCAACGTCAATAAATTGCAGCATAACAACCGGCGAGATTAAACTGCAAGCGATCTTAAGAGGTTCTTCTGGGTGGTCGTATTGAATTTATAAAAAAAAAATTGTGCTAAAAATGCGTGGACATTGCATTTGTGAGGTAAAATGTACTAAACTAAGAACTATTACTTACTTTTTATTAACTATAACGTATTTTTTTTATCCGCTTAAGACTCAGTGAGCTCTACGGTACTAAAACCATCAGGGGATTGTTTTTCTGAGGTAAACTTTAGACAAAAAAATCTAAGGAATGCACCTCTGAGGTAAAATGTACAAAACTAACAACGATAACCTTTTTATTTTTAAAATGATAAACTATTTTTTTTACCAAAGTTAAGGCCCATTGAGCTCTACGGTACTAAAACCGTCAGGGGATTATTGTTCTGAAGTAAACATTTGGACTAAAAACGTAAGGATTGTATTTATGATGTAAAATGTTATACTAAACAACGATGAAACTTTTAATTTTTAAATTGATGAAACTACTTTTATTTATTTTACCAAAGTTAAGCCCCACTTGAGCTCTACGTTAATAAAACCGTCAGGGATTTATTGTTCTGAAGTAAACATTTGGACTAAAAATGTAAGGATTGTATTTCTGATGTCAAATGTTGTACTAAACTAACAACGATTAAACGTTTTATTTTTTTAAATGATAAGCCACTTTTTTTTTTCACCAGGTCAAGGCCCACTGACCTCTAAGGTTACTAAACCATTAAGGGTTTATTTTTCTGAGGTAAAATTTGTAAAAAAAAAATCTAAGAAATGCACTGCTGAGGTAAAATGTGCTAAAATAAAACTGTTCAACTAAAAAAAAATTACATTTTTTTTATTATAAACTTTTTAATTTGTACCAGGTGTAAAGTCACGTAGGTAAAAAAATTAAATTAATAAAAATAAAACAATAAAATCACGACGTTTCGGAGGCAACACAAGTCTTATGTGGAAAGTTATAGCAGCCAAATACTCTTTAAAACGTAAAACGTGCGGGGGCTACGAGGTAAATGTTGGTATTAAAAGGTGAGAATGTACATCCGAGGTAACATTTCGGACTAAAAACGTGACGAATGTACCTCTTGAAGTAAAATGTTGGACTAAAACGTGAGGAGAATGTACTTGCGGTAACATTTAATACAAAACACCTGAGGACGTACTTATGAGGTAAAATTTAGTACAAAAAAACGTGAAAATTTACTTGAGGTACATTTAATACAAAAAAGTGATAATTTACTTGAGGTAACGTTTAATACAAAAAAAGTGATAATTTACTTCTTAGGTAAACTTTAATAGAAAAAAGTGATAATTTACTTGAGATAAACATTTAATACAAAAAAACGTAATAATTTACTTCTTAGGTAAACATTTAATACAAAAAAGTGATAATTTACTTGAGGTAAACATTTAATAGAAAAAACGTAATAATTTACTTCTTAGGTAAACATTTAATACAAAAAAGTGATAATTTACTTGAGGTAAACATTTAATAGAAAAAACGTAATAATTTACTTCTTAGGTAAACATTTAATATAAAAAAGTGATAATTTACTTCTTAGGTAAACATTTAATAGAAAAAAAACGTGATAATTTACTTCTTAGGTAAACATTTAATAGAAAAAAGTGATAATTTACTTGAGGTAAACATTTAATAGAAAAAACGTAATAATTTACTTCTTAGGTAAACATTTAATAGAAAAAAGTGATAATTTACTTGAGGTACATTTAATACAAAAACGTGATAATTTACTTGAGATAAACATTTAATATAAAAAAGTGATAATTTACTTGAGGAAACATTTAATACAAAAAAGTGATAATTTACTTGAGGTACATTTAATATAAAAAAGTGATAATTTACTTGAGGAAACATTTAATATAAAAAAGTGATAATTTACTTGAGGAAACATTTAATATAAAAAAGTGATAATTTACTTGAGGAAACATTTAATACAAAAAAGTGATAATTTACTTGAGGTACATTTAATATAAAAAAGTGATAATTTACTTGAGGAAACATTTAATACAAAAAAGTGATAATTTACTTGAGGAAACATTTAATATAAAAAAGTGATAATTTACTTGAGGAAACATTTAATACAAAAAAGTGATAATTTACTTGAGGTACATTTAATACAAAAACGTGATAATTTACTTGAGGTACATTTAATACAAAAAAAGTGAGAATTTACTTGAGATAAACATTTAATATAAAAAAGTGATAATTTACTTGAGGTACATTTAATATAAAAAAGTGATAATTTACTTGAGGAAACATTTAATACAAAAAAGTGATAATTTACTTGAGGTACATTTAATACAAAAACGTGATAATTTACTTGAGGAAACATTTAATATAAAAAAGTGATAATTTACTTGAGGTACATTTAATACAAAAACGTGATAATTTACTTGAGGAAACATTTAATACAAAAAAGTGATAATTTACTTGAGGAAACATTTAATACAAAAAAGTGATAATTTACTTGAGGAAACATTTAATACAAAAAAGTGATAATTTACTTGAGGAAACATTTAATATAAAAAAGTGATAATTTACTTGAGGAAACATTTAATACAAAAAAGTGATAATTTACTTGAGGTACATTTAATATAAAAAAGTGATAATTTACTTGAGGAAACATTTAATACAAAAACGTGATAATTTACTTGAGGAAACATTTAATATAAAAAAGTGATAATTTACTTGAGGAAACATTTAATACAAAAAAGTGATAATTTACTTGAGGTACATTTAATATAAAAAAGTGATAATTTACTTCTTAGGTAAACATTTAATACAAAAAAGTGATAATTTACTTGAGGAAACATTTAATATAAAAAAGTGATAATTTACTTGAGGTACATTTAATACAAAAAAGTGATAATTTACTTGAGGAAACATTTAATATAAAAAAGTGATAATTTACTTGAGGAAACATTTAATACAAAAAAGTGATAATTTACTTGAGGTAAACATTTAATAGAAAAAACGTAATAATTTACTTCTTAGGTAAACATTTAATATAAAAAAGTGATAATTTACTTCTTAGGTAAACATTTAATAGAAAAAAAACGTGATAATTTACTTCTTAGGTAAACATTTAATAGAAAAAAGTGATAATTTACTTGAGGTAAACATTTAATAGAAAAAACGTAATAATTTACTTCTTAGGTAAACATTTAATAGAAAAAAGTGATAATTTACTTGAGGTACATTTAATACAAAAAGTGATAATTTACTTGAGATAAACATTTAATATAAAAAAGTGATAATTTACTTGAGGTACATTTAATACAAAAACGTGATAATTTACTTGAGGAAACATTTAATACAAAAAAGTGATAATTTACTTGAGGAAACATTTAATACAAAAAAGTGATAATTTACTTGAGGAAACATTTAATACAAAAAAGTGATAATTTACTTGAGGAAACATTTAATATAAAAAAGTGATAATTTACTTGAGGTACATTTAATACAAAAAAGTGATAATTTACTTGAGGAAACATTTAATACAAAAAAGTGATAATTTACTTGAGGAAACATTTAATACAAAAAAGTGATAATTTACTTGAGGAAACATTTAATATAAAAAAGTGATAATTTACTTGAGGTACATTTAATACAAAAAAGTGATAATTTACTTGAGGAAACATTTAATACAAAAAAGTGATAATTTACTTGAGGAAACATTTAATACAAAAAAGTGATAATTTACTTGAGGAAACATTTAATACAAAAAAGTGATAATTTACTTGAGGAAACATTTAATATAAAAAAGTGATAATTTACTTGAGGAAACATTTAATATAAAAAAGTGATAATTTACTTGAGGTACATTTAATACAAAAAAGTGATAATTTACTTGAGGAAACATTTAATACAAAAAAGTGATAATTTACTTGAGGAAACATTTAATATAAAAAAGTGATAATTTACTTGAGGAAACATTTAATACAAAAAAGTGATAATTTACTTGAGGAAACATTTAATATAAAAAAGTGATAATTTACTTGAGGTACATTTAATATAAAAAAGTGATAATTTACTTGAAGTACATTTAATAGAAAAAAGTGATAATTTACTTGAGGTACATTTAATACAAAAAAGTGATAATTTACTTGAGGTAAACATTTAATACAAAAAATGTGATAATTTACTTGAGGTACATTTAATACAAAAAAAGTGATAATTTACTTGAGGTAAACATTTAATACAAAAAAAGTGATAATTTACTTGAGGTAAACATTTAATAGAAAAAAGTGATAATTTACTTGAGGTACATTTAATACAAAAAATGTGATAATTTACTTGAGGTACATTTAATACAAAAAAAGTGATAATTTACTTGAGGTACATTTAATACAAAAAAGTGATAATTTACTTGAGGTAAACATTTAATACAAAAAAGTGATAATTTACTTGAGGTACATTTAATACAAAAAAGTGATAATTTACTTGAGGTACATTTAATACAAAAAAAGTGATAATTTACTTGAGGTACATTTAATACAAAAAAAGTGATAATTTACTTGAGGTACATTTAATACAAAAAAAGTGATAATTTACTTGAGGTACATTTAATACAAAAAAGTGATAATTTACTTGAGGTACATTTAATACAAAAAAAGTGATAATTTACTTGAGGTACATTTAATACAAAAAAGTGATAATTTACTTGAGGTACATTTAATACAAAAAAAGTGATAATTTACTTGAGGTACATTTAATACAAAAAAAGTGATAATTTACTTGAGGTACATTTAATACAAAAAAGTGATAATTTACTTGAGGTACATTTAATACAAAAAAAGTGATAATTTACTTCTTAGGTAAACTTTTAATAGAAAAAAGTGATAATTTACTTGAGGTACATTTAATAGAAAAAAGTGATAATTTACTTGAGGTACATTTAATACAAAAAAGTGATAATTTACTTGAGGTACATTTAATACAAAAAAGTGATAATTTACTTGAGGTAAACATTTAATACAAAAAAAGTGATAATTTACTTCTTAGGTAAACTTTTAATAGAAAAAAGTGATAATTTACTTGAGGAAACATTTAATAGAAAAAAGTGATAATTTACTTCTTAGGTAAACTTTTAATAGAAAAAAGTGATAATTTACTTGAGGTACATTTAATACAAAAAAGTGTTAATTTACTTGAGATAAACATTTAATACAAAAAAACGTGATAATTTACTTGAGATAAACATTTAATACAAAAAAACGTAATTATTTACTTCTTAGGTAAACATTTAATACAAAAAAACGTAATAATTTACTTCTTAGGTAAACATTTAATACAAAAAAACGTAATAATTTACTTCTTAGGTAAACATTTAATATAAAAAAGTGATAATTTACTTGAGGTAAACATTTAATAGAAAAAACGTAATAATTTACTTCTTAGGTAAACATTTAATAGAAAAAAGTGATAATTTACTTGAGGTACATTTAATACAAAAAAAGTGAGAATTTACTTGAGATAAACATTTAATAGAAAAACGTGATAATTTACTTGAGGTACATTTAATATAAAAAAGTGATAATTTACTTGAAGTAACATTTAATATAAAAAAGTGATAATTTACTTGAGGTAACATTGAATAGAAAAAACGTAATAATTTACTTCTTAGGTAAACATTTAATACAAAAAAACGTGATAATTTACTTGAGGTAAAATGTAATACAAAAGAACGTCAGAATGTACCGCTTGTGTTGCGATCGAAACGTCGTGATTAATTAATATTTGTAGTTTTATTTTATTGTTCTAGCTACGTAACTTTACCGCAAGAAGGGTGGTACAGAATATAGAGTTGATGATGATGTTGTTACCTTCAATGACCGCAAATGGGGGCTGTCGTTCTCGTTGAGTGGAAGGTGGTGAGTGGTTGTGGTGAGGAGGTTGTGGTGAGTGGTTGTGGTGAGGAGGTTGTGGTGAGGAGGGGTTGGTGAGTGGTTGTGGTGAGGAGGTTGTGGTGAGTGGTTGTGGTGAGTGGTTGTGGTGAGGAGGTTGTGGTGAGGAGGGGTTGGTGAGTGGTTATGGTGGTGAGTGGTTGTGGCGAGGGTGGATGGTGGTGAGTGGTTGTGGTGAGGAGGTTGTGGTGAGGAGGTTGTGGTGAGGAGGGGGTGGGTGTTGAGTGATTATGGTGAGGGTGGTGAGTGGTTGTGGTGAGGATGGTGAAGGTGGTGGTGAGTGGTGGTTGCTAAAACTTTGCGCGGGAAAATAAAAAGATAAATGTTTAACTCACCGCGAGTGCCGCGTGCACGAGATTTTTTTCCCGCCAAAAAACTAAACGGGCGCGCGCGCGCGCGCGAGTGGTTGGTGTCAGTGGAGGGGGTGGATGGGGGGGAGGGGCGTAAGGGGAGGGGCGTGTGTGTATATAGCCCGAGTGACGTCACGGACACTTTTTAATAAAATTACGTCATAGCTCGCGCGATGGACGGCGGCTGTTGTGACGTCATGGGACCAGATGTCTGCGGGGGCGGGGCGAAAGCACTCGCGAGCGGCCATCTTGATTAGTTCAACCCGAGCCGGGTTTTCAGCGGCGTGGTCCTGCTCACGTGCGAGCGGCCATCTTGATTAGTTCAACCCGAGCCAGGTTGAGTTCAGCGGCGTGGTCCTGGTCACGTGCGAGCGGCCATCTTGATCAGTTCAACCCGAGCCGATTGAGTTCAGCGTAGTGTGTTGTGTATAGTGTATAGTGTAGTGTATAGTGTAGTGTGTAGTGTAGTGTATAGTGTAGTGTATAGTGTAGTGTATAGTGTAGTGTATAGTGTAGTGTATAGTGTAGTGTATAGTGTAGTGTGTAGTGTATAGTGTAGTGTATAGTGTAGTGTGTAGTGTAGTGTGTAGTGTAGTGTATAGTGTAGTGTGTAGTGTAGTGTATAGTGTAGTGTATAGTAGTATAGTGTAGTGTGTAGTGTATAGTGTAGTGTATAGTGTAGTGTATAGTAGTGTAGTGTATAGTGTAGTGTATAGTGTAGTGTGGTGTATAGTGTAGTGTATAGTGTAGTGTATAGTATAGTGTATAGTAGTGTAGTGTATAGTGTAGTGTATAGTGTAGTGTGGTGTATAGTGTAGTGTATAGTGTAGTGTGTAGTGTATAGTGTAGTGTATAGTGTAGTGTATAGTAGTGTAGTGTATAGTGTAGTGTATAGTGTAGTGTGGTGTATAGTGTAGTGTATAGTGTAGTGTATAGTGTAGTGTATAGTGTAGTGTAGTGTGTAGTGTAGTGTGTAGTGTAGTGTGTAGTGTATAGTGTAGTGTGTAGTGTAGTGTATAGTGTAGTGTGTAGTGTAGTGTCGCAGGCTGGGCAGAAAGGCGGCGGAGTTCTGAGCTGTGGCACTGGTGAGCAGCTTCTGTTGCACCACCACCGCCACCACCCCCACCACCACCACCGCCTCCACCACGACCACCCCCACCATCACCACCACCATCACCACCTCCACCACCTCCACCACCACCACCTCCATCACCTCCACCACCACCTCCACCACCACCCCCACCTCCACCACCTCCACCACCCCCACCACCACCTCCACCACCACCCCCACCACCACCTCCACCACCACCTACACCACCACCCCCACCACCCCCTCCGCCACCGCCACCACCACCACCTCCACCACCGCCCCCGCCTCCGCCACCGCCACCACCACCACCACCACCACCCTCACCTCCACCCCCCCCACCACCACCTCCACCACAACCCGGCACTGCCCAGTAGCAGCGTCCTTCACGAGCCTCCTCCTCCACAGAGGCCCATCTTGACATCGGCAAATCCCGGAATCAGAATCGGAATATTTATTCATACCGCGGGCGAGGAATCCGAAAAGCCGTAAAGCTCTTGTTGACAGATGTCCAGCAAGGTCCCATCAGCTCCCATCTCTTCGCCAGCCCTTGACGCTCACTCACCCGCTCACCCACCTGCTCACCCACCCGCTCACCCACCCATCAGCTCCCATCTCTTCGCCAGCCCTTGACGCTCACTCACCCGCTCACCCACCTGCTCACCCACCCGCTCACCCACCCATCAGCTCCCAACTCTTCGCCAGTCCTTGACGCTCACCCAGCCGCTCGCCCGCTCGCCCGCCCGCCCGCCCGCTCACCCGCCCGCTCACCCGCCCGCTCACCCGCCCATCAGCTCCATCTCTTCCCTATAGCCTGTGCCGTACCACGTTTAGCACCACCACCACCGCCAACACCACCACCGACACCGCCACCACATCACCACCACCGCCGTCAATGGACCGGGGGAAGGTAGGGGGGGGGGGGGGACAGGAGGATACATCAACAACAACAACAACGACATCAACAACAACAACAACATCTGGAATCTGGTGCAGGAGATCCACCACCACCACCGGCTCCGCTGGGAGTCAGCAGCTTGCGACTGCTGAGAGAGCTCCGGGCGACGGCGGTTGGATGGAGGATCAGGAGGATCAGGAGGATCAGGAGGATCAGGAGGATCAGGAGGATCAGGAGGAGGATCAGGAGGATCAGGAGGATCAGGAGGATCAGGAGGAGGATCAAGAGGATCAAGAGGAGGATCAGGAGGATCAGGAGGAGGATCAGGAGGAGGATCAGGAGGAGGATCAGGAGGAGAAGGAGGAGGATCAGGAGGAGGATCAGGAGGATCAGGAGGATCAGGAGGATCAGGAGGAGGATCAAGAGGAGGATCAGGAGGATCAGGAGGATCAGGAGGAGGATCAGGAGGATCAAGAGGAGGATCAGGAGGATCAGGAGGATCAGGAGGAGGATCAAGAGGATCAAGAGGAGGATCAGGAGGATCAGGAGGATCAGGAGGATCAGGAGGATCAGGAGGATCAGGAGGATCAGGAGGAAAATCTTCAAGGAGACCCTTTGGCCCAATGGCAAACAAAACATCACCACCACCGCTCGCCACCAACGCTAGAGCTCCGTGCCACGGTGAGATGGAGCTCCGTGCCACGGTGAGATGGAGCTCCGTGCCACGGTGAGATGGAGCTCCGTGCCACGGTGAGATGGAGCTCCGTGCCACGGTGGGGGGCGGAGCTCCGTGCCACGGTGAGATGGAGCTCCGTGCCACGGTGGGGGACGGAGCTCCGTGCCACGGTGAGATGGAGCTCCGTGCCACGGTGAGATGGAGCTCCGTGCCACGGTGAGATGGAGCTCCGTGCCACGGTGAGATGGAGCTCCGTGCCACGGTGAGATGGAGCTCCGTGCCACGGTGAGATGGAATTCCGTGCCACGGTGGGGGACGGAGCTCCGTGCCAAGGTGAGATGGAGCTCCATGCCACGGTGGGGGACAGAGCTCCATGCCACGTTGGGGATGGAGCTCCGTATCACCGTGGGAGACGGAGCTTCTTGGAACGATGGGGGGCGGAGCTCCATGCCACGGTGAGATGGAGCTCCATGCCACGGTGAGATGGAGCTCCGTGCCACGGTGGGCGACGGAGCTCCATGCCACGGTGAGATGGAGCTCCGTGCCACGGTGGGCGACGGAGCTCCATGCCACGGTGAGATGGAGCTCCGTGCCACGGTGGGCGACGGAGCTTCTTGGCACGGTGGGGGGCGGAGCTCCACCAGTAGACACCACCGCAATAGTCAGCCACCACCACAGTCAGTGTAGAAGTAGACACCACCGTAGCCACCACCACCGTAGCCACCACCGTAGTCAGTGTAGCAGCCACCACCGTAGTTAGTGTCGTAGTCAATGTAGCAGCCATCACTGTAGTTAGTGTCGTAGCCACCACCGTAGTCAGTGTAGCAGCCACCACCGTAGCCACCACCACCGTAGCCACCACCGTAGTCAATGTAGCCACCACCACTGTAGTTAGTGTAGCAGCCACCACCGTAGCCACCACCACCGTAGCCACCACCATAGTCAATGTAGCAGCCACCACTGTAGTTAGTGTCGTAGCCACCACCATAGTCAGTGTAGCAGCCACCACCGTAGCCACCACCACCGTAGCCACCACCGTAGTCAGTGTAGCAGTAGCCACCACCACAGTCAGTGTAGAAGTAGACACCACCGTAGCCACCACCACCGTAGCCACCACCGTAGTCAGTGTAGCAGTAGCCACCACCACAGTCAGTGTAGAAGTAGACACCACCGTAGCCACCACCACCGTAGCCACCACCGTAGTCAGTGTAGCAGTCACCACCGTAGTTAGTGTCGTAGTCAATGTAGCAGCCATCACTGTAGTTAGTGTCGTAGCCACCACCGTAGTCAGTGTAGCAGCCACCACCGTAGCCACCACCGTAGTCAATGTAGCCACCACCGTAGCCACCACCACCGTAGCCACCACCGTAGTCAATGTAGCAGCCACCACCGTAGCCACCACTGTAGTCAATGTAGCAGCCACCACCGCCACCACCACCGTAGCCACCACCGTAGCCACCACCACCGTAGCCACCACCATAGTCAATGTAGCCACCACCGTAGCCAGTGTAGCAGCCACCACCGTAGCCACCACCGTAGTCAATGTAGCCACCACCGTAGCCACCACCACCGTAGCCACCACCGTAGTCAATGTAGCCACCACCACCGTAGCCAGTGTAGCAGCCACCACCGTAGCCACCACCGTAGTCAATGTAGCCACCACCACCGTAGCCAGTGTAGCAGCCACCACCGTAGCCACCACCGTAGTCAATGTAGCCACCACCGTAGCCAGTGTAGCAGCCACCACCGTAGCCACCACCGTAGTCAATGTTGCCACCACCGTAGTCAATGTTGCCACCACCGTAGCCACCACCACCGTAGCCACCACCGTAGTCAATGTAGCCACCACCGTAGCCACCACCACCGTAGCCAGTGTAGCAGCCACCACCGTAGCCACCACCGTAGTCAATGTAGCCACCACCGTAGCCAGTGTAGCAGCCACCACCGTAGCCACCACCGTAGTCAATGTAGCAGCCACCACCGCCGCCACCACCACTGTAGCCACCACCGTAGCCACCACCGTAGCCACCACCACTGTAGTCACCACTGTAGTCAATGTAGCAGCCACCGCAGGCACCACCGTACCACCACCGTAGCCACCACTGTAGTCAGTGTAGCAGCCATCTTCAAGGGAGGCTGGTGGTTCCTTGTCATTTTGTGGCTGTTGGCTTCACCATCACCACCATCACCACCATCACCACCAATTATCTCCATTACCACCATCACCACCATTACCACCATCACCACCATCACCACCATTACCACCATCACCATCACCACCGTCAACCACCATCACCACCATCACCACCATCACCTCCATGTGCACCATGACCACCATCACCATCATCACCTCCATTACCACCATCACCTCCATTACCACCATCACCACCATCACCTCCATTACCACCATCACCATCACCACCAATTATCTCCATTACCACCATCATCACCATCACCTCCATGTCCACCATCACCACCATCACCTCCATTACCACCATCACCATCACCTCCATTACCACCATCACCATCACCACCATCACCTCCATTACCACCATCACCTCCATTAACACCATCACCACCATCACCACCATCACCACCAATTATCTCCAGCAGAGACTGGCGGTAGCCGGGTCGGACGCAGAAATAAAAACAGCAGCAGCGAGTGCCGGGCGTCGCACACAGACACACAGATACACACACATGCACACACATGCACACACACACGCACACCTACACACGCACGCGCGCACACACACGCGCACAGACACACACACGCACAGACACACCACACACACACGCACGTGCAAACACACGCACACCTACACACGCACACACGCACACCTACACACGCACACACACGCACACACACGCACAAACGCACACACACACACCCACCCGGCACCGACCAACCCCACCGAAACCCAACCAACCCAACCCATCGACCGAACCAAACCCAACCAACCCAACCAACCAAACTGATCTGTCGACTGACCGAGCAATCCAACCCAACCCAACCCGAGCGACGGATCGCCCCGTCGACCGACTCAACCCCACCGACCGACCGACACACCGACCGGCCGAATCGACCGAACCCCAACCGAGACCAAACGCCCGTCCGGCAAAAAAGAAACCGGGGCAGGGCAGGCGGGCGAGGCGAGCCGGGCGAGCCGGGCGAGGCGAGAAAGCACGCTCCCCCTGCAGGGTGATCCGCCCCGTGCCGCTCGCAGCCGAGCGGCAAGATCAGCAGAGGCCGATGTACTTGAGGTTGTTCTGGATGATGACGTCGGTGACAGCGTCGAACACGAACTGGATGTTGCTCGTGTCCGTGGCGCACGTAAAGTGCGAGTAGATCTCCTTCGCCTCCTTGTTGCGGTTGAGGTCTTCGAATTGCCGCTGGATGTACACGGCCGCCTCCTCGTACGTGTCCTGGCCCGGGTAGTCGGGGAAGCAGACCGAGAGAGCCACGCGGCGGATCTTCTCGGCGAGGAGGTCCTTCTTGTTGAGGAACAGGATGAGTGACGTGCTCACGAACCAGTTGTTGTTGCAGATCGAGTCGAAGAGACGCAGGCTCTCCGCCATGCGGCTCTGCCGGGAGGTGGTGGGGGGGGGGGTTGGTGGGGGTGGGTGGGGGGGGGTGGTGGTGGGGGGGGTGGTGAAGATGGTGAGAGGAGGAATGGGTGGAGATGAGAGGGGGGAGGAAAGGGAGGGGGGAGGGAGGGGGGAGGGAGGAGAGGGAGAGGGAGGGAGGGGAGAGGGAGGAGAGAGGGAGGGGGAGGGGGGGGGAGGGAGGGGGGAGGGAAGGGGAGGGAGGAGGGAGGATAGGGAGGGGGGGGGAGGGAGGGGGGGGGAGAGGGGAGGGGAGAGGGAGGGGGGGAGGGGGGGGGAGGGAGGAGAGGGAGGGGAGAGGGAGGGAGGGGGGGGAGGAGGGAGGGGAGGGAGGGGGGAGGGGGGAGGGGGGGGGAGGGAGGGGGGGGGGAGAGGGAGGGGAGGGAGGGGGGAGGGGGAAGGGAGGGGGGGGAGGGGGGTTTAGTTGTCGCTGTTGCATCACCCCTGTGCATCGGCCTGCTGCCAGTAGGGGTCACCACAACCTCACCACCATCACCACCATCACCACCACAACCTCACCACCATCACCACCACAACCTCACCACCACCACTTCAACACCACCATCACCACAACCTCACCACCACCACTTCAACACCACCACCATCACCACCATCACCACCATCACCACCACCATCACCTCACCACCATCACCACCATCATCACCACCATTACCTCACCACCATCACCATCACCACCATCACCACCACCACCATCACCACCACAACCTCACCACCATCACCACCACAACCTCACCACCACCACTTCAACACCATCACCATCACCACCATCACCACCATCACCACCACCATCACCTCACCACCATCACCACCATCATCACCACCATCACCTCACCACCATCACCACCACCACTTCAACACCACCACCATCACCACCACAACCTCACCACCATCACCACCACCATCACAACCACCTTGCCGCCACCACCACTTCATCACCACCACCTCACCACCATCACCACTATCACCTCACCACCACGACCTCACCACCACCACAACTCACGACCACCACACTACCACCACCACCTCACCACCACCACCTCACCACCACTACCACCTCCCCACCATCACCACACCAACACCACAACAACTCACCACCACAACTCACCACCTCCACTACCACCCACCCCATCGTGTGCTACAGTTCCAGCCTTCATAGGTGCTGCTTCTCGCAAACAGCACTTGCCCCTACAGCCTGCTAGAGGCTACACGGGGGAGCTTTGTCTGTGTCTGTGTGTAGGTGCTGCTTCTCGCAAACAGCACTTGCCCCTACAGCCTGCTAGAGGCTACACGGGGGAGCTTTGTCTGTGTCTGTGTGTAGGTGCTGCTTCTCGCAAACAGCACTTGCCCCTACAGCCTGCTAGAGGCTACACGGGGGAGCTTTGCCTTTTTTTGTGCGTGTGTGTGCGAAATATGTGCTGTGTGTGTGCTGTGTGTGTGACGCGCTGTGTGTGTGCGTCTGTGTGTGTGATGCGCTGTGTGTGTGTGTATGTGTGTGTGTGTATGTGTGTATGTGAAGCACTGTGTGTGTGTGTATGTCTGTGTGTGTGAAGCACTGTGTGTGTGTATGTGTGTGTATGTGAAGCACTGTATGTGTGTGTATGTGTGTGTGTGTGAAGCACTGTGTGTGTGTGTGTATGTCTGTGTGTGTGAAGCACTGTGTGTGTGTGTGTAGCACTGTGTGTGTGTGTGTGTATGTGTGTGTGTGTGAAGCACTGTGTGTGTGTGTGTATCTGTGTGTGTGTGAAGCACTGTGTGTGTGTGTGTGTATGTCTGTGTGTGTGAAGCACTGTGTGTGTGTATGTGTGTGTGTGTGTGTGAAGCACTGTGTGTGTGTGTGTGTATGTCTGTGTGTGTGAAGCACTGTGTGTGTGCGTGTGTGTGTGTGTGAAGCACTGTGTGTGTGTGTATGTGTGTGTGTGTGTGTGAAGCACTGTGTGTGTGTGTGTATGTGTGTGTGTGTGAAGCACTGTGTGTGTGTGTGTGTATGTCTGTGTGTGTGAAGCACTGTGTGTGTGTATGTGTGTGTGTGAAGCACTGTGTGTGTGTGTATGTGTGTGTGTGTGTGAAGCACTGTGTGTGTGCGTGTGTGTGAAGCACTGTGTGTGTGTGTGTGAAGCACTGTGTGTGTGCGTGTGTGTGTCTGTGTGTGTGAAGCACTGTGTGTGTGCGTGTGTGTGTGTGAAGCACTGTGTGTGTGTGTATGTGTCTGTGTGTGTGAAGCACTGTGTGTGTGCGTGTGTGTGTGTGTGTGAAGCACTGTGTGTGTGTATGTGTGTGTGTGAAGCACTGTGTGTGTGTGTATGTCTGTGTGTGTGAAGCACTGTGTGTGTGTGTGTATGTGAAGTACTGTGTGTGTGTGTATGTGTGTGTATGTGAAGCACTGTGTGTGTGCGTGTGTGTGTGTGTGTGTGAAGCACTGTGTGTGTGTGTATGTGTGTGTGTGTGTGTGAAGCACTGTGTGTGTGTGTGTGTATGTGTGTGTGTGTGAAGCACTGTGTGTGTGTGTGTGTATGTCTGTGTGTGTGAAGCACTGTGTGTGTGTGTGTGTATGTCTGTGTGTGTGAAGCACTGTGTGTGTGTATGTGTGTGTGTGAAGCACT
>NW_027621379.1:0-15000 GCF_964198595.1 Lampetra fluviatilis | reverse complement strand
TGTGAGCGAGTGTGTGATTATGTGTGAGTGTGTACGTGTGTGAGAGTGTGTGTGTGAGAGTGTGTGAGGGTGTGTGAGGATGTGTGAGCGAGTGTGTGATTATGTGTGAGTGTGTACGTGTGTGAGTGTGTGTGCCAGTGCGTGCGAGTGTGTGAGAGTGTGCGTGCCAGTGCGTGCGAGTGTGTGATTATGTGTGAGTGTGTACGTGTGTGAGTGTGTGTGCCAGTGCGTGCGAGTGTGTGGGTGAGCCAGAGTTAAACTACGTGGCCAGGAGTCGGAGCCATTCCCTGTTCACCTTGGGGTGCGACAGGGATGTCCTCTGGCTCCCACATTATTTAACATCACCTTCGACCACGTCGTTCGTGAAGCCTTCCGTGGCTGTACCGGAGTTAATTTCCATCGGCTACAGATACAACGGGAGGCTGATCGATGCCCGGGTGCGGTCGAGGAATGGCTCCCTATTGATCAATCATGTTATGCTGATGATCTGGTAATTGCTGCTCACTCGGAGGAGGAGTTGGAGGTGCTGCTGCTGAGACTGGAGCGTGCAACTAAGAGGTGGGGCCTTACAATCAGCCCCACCAGAACTAAGCACCTGCCTGGGTATTTTGTACCATCGGACACTCCAACGCCCACAACTCCCAATCGGTGATGGGGCAGTTGTGGAGAGAGTGGAGAGTTTCCCATACCTGGGCAGTGTGCTCATGACCGGCTCGGGTTTGACAGCAGAGGTCTCAATCCGAATCAGTCGAGCGGCATTATCTTTTCATCGGTTGCGTAACGCTGCTGTGTGGAAGCTACCTGGTCTGTCGCTCCGCACGAAGCTTCGGGTCTTCTCGGCCACGGTCATTCCCTCCCTGCTCTACGCTTGCGAAACGTGGACCCCCCTAGTGGAGCATCTTCGCCGGTTAGAAACATTCAGGCTGGCCTGCCTACGATCCATCCCGGGTTTAACCTGCAGGCTGGATTGTGTGAGGAGCTCACAAATCCTTGAAAGATCTGGACACAAAGTCCCATCAGTGAGCTCCTCCGGCAGGCAAGGCTGCGTTGGCTGGGTCATGTAGCCCGCATGCCCAGCCACCGCATGCCTAAACAGCTTTTGTTCGGCCGGATTGAGGGGGCTAAACGGGCGCGACACAGGCTAGAGAAGAGATGGAGTGATGTGGTACAGGAGGACGTGGAGCTGAGTGGACTTGCCGATGACTGGTACCAGCGGTGTCAAGATCGGCCTCAGTGGAGGAGGCTCGTGAAGGACGCTACTGGGCAGTTGGAGGCAGTCGCCCTCCAGCAACAACCGAGTGCGGAGGAGCGACGCTCACAACAACGAGCGGAGCGCCGGGTGGCTAAAGCACAGCAAGTTGGCACAGTAGGGGGCACAGGTGGTGCATCAGCCAGTCATCTCAGTCATCTCAGTCAGTCGACCCGTGGCACCTGCTGGGTCTGCCCAGTGACCTCCTGCCAGCGGGCGTTCGACACTTCACGTGGTCGCCTCAAGGTGCTGTACACGTAGTGTCTGCGTCTCTCTCTCTCAGCATGGTGAGATGTTGACTACCTCGCCTGGTACGCAGGAGGTCGTGGGTTCGATCCCAGACCCTGATGAGATGTTGACTACCTCGCCTGGTACGCAGGAGGTCGTGGGTTCGATCCCGACCCTGATGAGATGTTGACTACCTCGCCTTGTGTACAGGAGGTCGTGGGTTCGATCCCGACCTTGATGAGATGTTGACTACCTCGCCTGGTCTGCAGGAGGTCGTGGGTTCGATCCCGACACTGATGAGATGTTGACTACCTCGCCTGGTACGCAGGAGGTCGTGGGTTCGATCCCGACCCTGATGAGATGTTGACTACCTCGCCTGGTCTGCAGGAGGTCGTGGGTTCGATCCCGACCTTGATGAGATGTTGACTACCTCGCCTGGTGTACAGGAGGTCGTGGGTTCGATCCCGACCCTGATGAGATGTTGACTACCTCGCCTGGTGTACAGGAGGTCGTGGGTTCGATCCCGACCTTGATGAGATGTTGACTACCTCGCCTGGTACGCAGGAGGTCGTGGGTTCTACCCTGACGATGCCCGCTGCTGCTGTACAACGTGGAGTCTGCGTCTCTCTCTGTCTCTCTCCCCGTGGTGGCCACCGCGTGGATTCCCACCGCCCCTCAACCTCCACATTTAGACTCAAACGTCTCACGGGGGAAGGGGCTGGAGTGCGTTTGGCTCCCGCCGTAACAATTTTCCGGTGTGATCTTGAGCCGCTCAGGGGTTGAGCCGCGATCATTTCGACGGTTCTTTCGGTAAAGTCGCGAAGCAGAGGTCGCAACCGGGTACCCGATACCCGTACCCTACCCGATACCCGGCTACCCGTACCCGGCCGGGTACGGGTACCCATTTGCGACCCTGGTGCGGCCGGGTACGGGTACGGGTAAGAAATCAAAACCCGTTTGCGACCTCTGGTTGGTGGGTGAGTAAGTGGGTGAGTGGGTGAGTGCGTGGGTGGGTGAGTGAGTTCGTGAGTGGGTGAGTGAGTGAGTGGGTGAGTGGGTGGGTGAGTGAGTGAGTAGCTGAATTAGTGGGTGGGTGAGTGAGTGAGTGGGTGAGTGAGTGGGTGAGTGGGTGGGTGAGTGGGTGGGTGAGTGAGTAGCTGAATTAGTGGGTGGGTGAGTGGGTGGGTGAGTGAGTGGGTGAGTGGGTGGGTGAGTGAGTAGCTGAATTAGTGGGTGGGTGAGTGGGTGGGTGAGTGAGTGGGTGAGTGGGTGGGTGGGTGAGTGAGTAGCTGAATTAGTGGGTGGGTGAGTGGGTGGGTGAGTGAGTGGGTGAGTGGGTGGGTGAGTGAGTAGCTGAATTAGTGGGTGGGTGAGTGAGTGAGTGAGTGGGAGAGTTTGCGACCCTGGTGCGGCCGGGTACAGGTACGGGTAAGGAATCAAAACCCGTTTGCGACCTCTGGTTGGTGGGTGAGTAAGTGGGTGCGTGGGTGAGTGCGTGAGTGCCTGGGTGGGTGAGTGAGTTCGTGAGTGGGTGGGTGAGTGAGTGAGTGGGTTGGTGAGTGAGTGAGTAGCTGAATTAGTGGGTGGGTGAGTGAGTGAGTGGGTGGGTGGGTGAGTGAGTGAGTGGGTGAGTGAGTGAGTGGGTGGGTGAGTGAGTGAGTGGGTGGGTGGGTGAGTGAGTGAGTGGGTGAGTGAGTGAGTGGGTGGGTGAGTGAGTGAGTAGCTGAATTGGTGGGTGAGTGAGTGAGTGGGAGAGTTTGCGACCCTGGTGCGGCCGGGTACGGGTAGCCGGGTAGGCCGTGAGTCACTGGTGAGTCACCGTTTGTCACTCATTTCCCAACGTCTTGTCTCTTCTCACAATTCAAGTTCCTAGAATCAACCCACCCGCTCCTGCAACATGGCTTCAACCCAGAGGTCGCAATCGGGTACCCGATACCCGTACCCTACCCGATACCCGGCCGGGTACGGGTAGCCGAGTATCGGGTAGGGTTAGGGTACAGGTACCCGTTTGCGACACTGGTGCGGCCGGGTACGGGTACGGGTAAAGAATCAAAACGCGTTTGCGACCTCTGGTTGGTGGGTGAGTAAGTAGGTGCGTGGGTGAGTGGGTGAGTGCGTGGGTGGGTGAGTGAGTTCGTGAGTGGGTGAGTGAGTGGGTGGGTGGGTGAGTAGCTGAATTAGTGGGTGGGTGAGTCAGTGAGTGGGAGAGTTTGCGACCCTGGTGCGGCCGGGTACGGGTACGGGATCAAAACCCGTTTGCAACCTCTGGTTGGTGGGTGAGTAAGTGGGTGCGTGGGTGAGTGCGTGGGTGGGTGAGTGAGTTCGCGAGTGGGTGAGTGCGTGGGTGGGTGAGTGAGTTCGTGAGTGGGTGAGTGCGTGGGTGGGTGAGTGAGTTCGTGAGTGGGTGAGTGCGTGGGTGGGTGAGTGAGTTCGTGAGTGGGTGAGTGCGTGGGTGGGTGAGTGAGTTCGCGAGTGGGTGAGTGCGTGGGTGGGTGAGTGAGTTCGTGAGTGGGTAAGTGCGTGGGTGGGTGAGTGAGTTCGTGAGTGGGTGAGTTCGTGGGTGGGTGAGTGAGTTCGTGAGTGGGTGAGTGCGTGGGTGGGTGAGTGAGTTCGCGAGTGGGTGAGTGCGTGGGTGGGTGAGTGAGTTCGCGAGTGGGTGGGTGCGTGGGTGGGTGAGTGAGTTCGTGAGTGGGTGAGTGCGTGGGTGGGTGAGTGAGTGAGTGAGTGGGTGAGTGCGTGGGTGGGTGAGTGAGTTCGCGAGTGGGTGAGTGCGTGGGTGGGTGAGTGAGTTCGTGAGTGGGTGAGTGCGTGGGTGGGTGAGTGAGTTCGCGAGTGGGTGAGTGCGTGGGTGGGTGAGTGAGTTCGTGAGTGGGTGGGTGCGTGGGTGGGTGAGTGAGTTCGTGAGTGGGTGAGTGCGTGGGTGGGTGAGTGCGTGGGTGGGTGAGTGCGTGGGTGGGTGAGTGCGTGGGTGGGTGAGTGAGTGGGTGAGTGCGTGGGTGGGTGAGTGAGTTCGCGAGTGGGTGAGTGCGTGGGTGGGTGAGTGAGTTCGTGAGTGGGTGAGTGCGTGGGTGGGTGAGTGAGTTCGCGAGTGGGTGAGTGCGTGGGTGGGTGAGTGAGTTCGTGAGTGGGTGAGTGCGTGGGTGGGTGAGTGAGTTCGTGAGTGGGTGAGTGCGTGGGTGGGTGAGTGAGTTCGTGAGTGGGTGAGTGCGTGGGTGGGTGAGTGAGTTCGCGAGTGGGTGAGTGCGTGGGTGGGTGAGTGAGTTCGTGAGTGGGTGAGTGCGTGGGTGGGTGAGTGAGTTCGTGAGTGGGTGAGTGCGTGGGTGGGTGAGTGAGTTCGTGAGTGGGTGAGTGCGTGGGTGGGTGAGTGAGTTCGTGAGTGGGTGAGTGCGTGGGTGGGTGAGTGAGTTCGTGAGTGGGTGAGTGCGTGGGTGGGTGAGTGAGTTCGTGAGTGGGTGAGTGCGTGGGTGGGTGAGTGAGTTCGTGAGTGGGTGAGTGCGTGGGTGGGTGAGTGAGTTCGTGAGTGGGTGAGTGCGTGGGTGGGTGAGTGAGTTCGTGAGTGGGTGAGTGCGTGGGTGGGTGAGTGAGTTCGCGAGTGGGTGAGTGCGTGGGTGGGTGAGTGAGTTCGTGAGTGGGTGAGTGCGTGGGTGGGTGAGTGAGTTCGTGAGTGGGTGAGTGCGTGGGTGGGTGAGTGAGTTCGTGAGTGGGTGAGTGCGTGGGTGGGTGAGTGAGTTCGTGAGTGGGTGAGTGCGTGGGTGGGTGAGTGAGTTCGTGAGTGGGTGAGTGCGTGGGTGGGTGAGTGAGTTCGTGAGTGGGTGAGTGCGTGGGTGGGTGAGTGAGTTCGCGAGTGGGTGAGTGCGTGGGTGGGTGAGTGAGTTCGTGAGTGGGTAAGTGCGTGGGTGGGTGAGTGAGTTCGTGAGTGGGTGAGTGCGTGGGTGGGTGAGTGAGTTCGTGAGTGGGTGAGTGCGTGGGTGGGTGAGTGAGTTCGCGAGTGGGTGAGTGCGTGGGTGGGTGAGTGAGTTCGCGAGTGGGTGGGTGCGTGGGTGGGTGAGTGAGTTCGTGAGTGGGTGAGTGCGTGGGTGGGTGGGTGAGTGAGTGAGTGAGTGGGTGAGTGCGTGGGTGGGTGAGTGAGTTCGCGAGTGGGTGAGTGCGTGGGTGGGTGAGTGAGTTCGTGAGTGGGTGAGTGCGTGGGTGGGTGAGTGAGTTCGCGAGTGGGTGAGTGCGTGGGTGGGTGAGTGAGTTCGTGAGTGGGTGGGTGCGTGGGTGGGTGAGTGAGTTCGTGAGTGGGTGAGTGCGTGGGTGGGTGAGTGCGTGGGTGGGTGAGTGCGTGGGTGGGTGAGTGCGTGGGTGGGTGAGTGAGTGGGTGAGTGCGTGGGTGGGTGAGTGAGTTCGCGAGTGGGTGAGTGCGTGGGTGGGTGAGTGAGTTCGGGAGTGGGTGAGTGCGTGGGTGGGTGAGTGAGTTCGCGAGTGGGTGAGTGCGTGGGTGGGTGAGTGAGTTCGTGAGTGGGTGAGTGCGTGGGTGGGTGAGTGAGTTCGCGAGTGGGTGAGTGCGTGGGTGGGTGAGTGAGTTCGTGAGTGGGTAAGTGCGTGGGTGGGTGAGTGAGTTCGTGAGTGGGTGAGTGCGTGGGTGGGTGAGTGAGTTCGTGAGTGGGTGAGTGCGTGGGTGGGTGAGTGAGTTCGCGAGTGGGTGAGTGCGTGGGTGGGTGAGTGAGTTCGCGAGTGGGTGGGTGCGTGGGTGGGTGAGTGAGTTCGTGAGTGGGTGAGTGCGTGGGTGGGTGAGTGAGTGAGTGAGTGGGTGAGTGCGTGGGTGGGTGAGTGAGTTCGCGAGTGGGTGAGTGCGTGGGTGGGTGAGTGAGTTCGTGAGTGGGTGAGTGCGTGGGTGGGTGAGTGAGTTCGTGAGTGGGTGGGTGCGTGGGTGGGTGAGTGAGTTCGTGAGTGGGTGAGTGCGTGGGTGGGTGAGTGCGTGGGTGGGTGAGTGCGTGGGTGGGTGAGTGCGTGGGTGGGTGAGTGAGTGGGTGAGTGCGTGGGTGGGTGAGTGAGTTCGCGAGTGGGTGAGTGCGTGGGTGGGTGAGTGAGTTCGGGAGTGGGTGAGTGCGTGGGTGGGTGAGTGAGTTCGCGAGTGGGTGAGTGCGTGGGTGGGTGAGTGAGTTCGCGAGTGGGTGAGTGCGTGGGTGGGTGAGTGAGTTCGGGAGTGGGTGAGTGCGTGGGTGGGTGAGTGAGTTCGCGAGTGGGTGAGTGCGTGGGTGGGTGAGTGAGTTCGGGAGTGGGTGAGTGCGTGGGTGGGTGAGTGAGTTCGCGAGTGGGTGAGTGCGTGGGTGGGTGAGTGAGTTCGCGAGTGGGTGAGTGCGTGGGTGGGTGAGTGAGTTCGCGAGTGGGTGAGTGCGTGGGTGGGTGAGTGAGTTCGTGAGTGGGTGAGTGCGTGGGTGGGTGAGTGAGTTCATGAGTGGGTGAGTGCGTGGGTGGGTGAGTGAGTTCGTGAGTGGGTGAGTGCGTGGGTGGGTGAGTGAGTTCGTGAGTGGGTGAGTGCGTGGGTGGGTGAGTGAGTTCGTGAGTGGGTGAGTGCGTGGGTGGGTGAGTGAGTTCGTGAGTGGGTGAGTGCGTGGGTGGGTGAGTGAGTTCGTGAGTGAGTGAGTGCGTGGGTGGGTGAGTGAGTGAGTGGGTGAGTGCGTGGGTGGGTGAGTGAGTTCGTGAGTGGGTGGGTGCGTGGGTGGGTGAGTGAGTGAGTGGGTGAGTGCGTGGGTGGGTGAGTGAGTGAGTGAGTGGGTGCGTGGGTGGGTGAGTGAGTTCGTGAGTGGGTGAGTGCGTGGGTGGGTGGGTGAGTGCGTGGGTGGGTGAGTGAGTTCGTGAGTGGGTGAGTGCGTGGGTGGGTGAGTGCGTGGGTGGGTGAGTGAGTTCGTGAGTGGGTGAGTGCGTGGGTGGGTGAGTGCGTGGGTGGGTGAGTGCGTGGGTGGGTGAGTGCGTGGGTGGGTGAGTGGGTGAGTGCGTGGGTGGGTGAGTGAGTTCGCGAGTGGGTGAGTGCGTGGGTGGGTGAGTGAGTTCGGGAGTGGGTGAGTGCGTGGGTGGGTGAGTGAGTTCGCGAGTGGGTGAGTGCGTGGGTGGGTGAGTGAGTTCGCGAGTGGGTGAGTGCGTGGGTGGGTGAGTGAGTTCGGGAGTGGGTGAGTGCGTGGGTGGGTGAGTGAGTTCGCGAGTGGGTGAGTGCGTGGGTGGGTGAGTGAGTTCGGGAGTGGGTGAGTGCGTGGGTGGGTGAGTGAGTTCGCGAGTGGGTGAGTGCGTGGGTGGGTGAGTGAGTTCGCGAGTGGGTGAGTGCGTGGGTGGGTGAGTGAGTTCGCGAGTGGGTGAGTGCGTGGGTGGGTGAGTGAGTTCGTGAGTGGGTGAGTGCGTGGGTGGGTAAGTGAGTTCATGAGTGGGTGAGTGCGTGGGTGGGTGAGTGAGTTCGTGAGTGGGTGAGTGCGTGGGTGGGTGAGTGAGTTCGTGAGTGGGTGAGTGCGTGGGTGGGTGAGTGAGTTCGTGAGTGGGTGAGTGCGTGGGTGGGTGAGTGAGTTCGTGAGTGGGTGAGTGCGTGGGTGGGTGAGTGAGTTCGTGAGTGAGTGAGTGCGTGGGTGGGTGAGTGAGTGGGTGAGTGCGTGGGTGGGTGAGTGAGTTCGTGAGTGGGTGGGTGCGTGGGTGGGTGAGTGAGTGAGTGAGTGGGTGAGTGCGTGGGTGGGTGAGTGAGTGAGTGGGTGCGTGGGTGGGTGAGTGAGTTCGTGAGTGGGTGAGTGCGTGGGTGGGTGAGTGAGTTCGTGAGTGGGTGAGTGCGTGGGTGGGTGAGTGAGTTCGTGAGTGGGTGAGTGCGTGGGTGGGTGAGTGAGTGAGTGGGTGAGTGCGTGGGTGGGTGAGTGAGTTCGTGAGTGGGTGGGTGCGTGGGTGGGTGAGTGAGTGAGTGGGTGAGTGCGTGGGTGGGTGAGTGAGTGAGTGAGTGGGTGCGTGGGTGGGTGAGTGAGTGAGTGAGTGGGTGAGTGCGTGGGTGGGTGAGTGAGTGAGTGAGTGGGTGCGTGGGTGGGTGAGTGAGTTCGTGAGTGGGTGAGTGCGTGGGTGGGTGAGTGAGTTCGTGAGTGGGTGAGTGCGTGGGTGGGTGAGTGCGTGTGTGGGTGAGTGAGTTCGCGAGTGGGTGAGCGACCTCCGGCGCGAAAGTATAAAATAAAATCGATCGCGACGTTTCGGGCACAAATCAAGCGTCCCTCATCCGGCTGGGAAAGCGTGGCCTACTGCTGCTGCTGAGGCAGACTGCTGCTGCTGTTGTTGTTGTTGTTGTTTTTTAAAAAACAATCTGCCTCACGCTTCCCCGCCTAATCACGGAGAGGCTTGTGTCGCGCCCGAAACGTCGCGATCGATTTGACTTTTCTACCCACGAAAGTTTAGAATCAAGAGCCTCCGACGCTTCGTATCGGAACTCAGAGATGTCGACCTTGCACACCCTGGCACGGTTAAACCAGTAGGCAAGCGCAGATTATTGATCTTCTTGGTGCTTTCGGTAAAGTCGTCACGTAGAAGGGAAGTAATAAAATAATAAAAATAAATACAATTCTCACGACGTTTCGGCCACAACGCAAGCAGCCGTCCTCAGGTGGAGAACAGGTCTGTCGGGGAGACAGCGTCTGAATGAAACACCACCAGGCTTGGCAGCGTATATTGAAGCTGCTGGGTTGGAGGGGGAAGAGCGCCTTGACAAAAAAAATTGCATATCAACAGAGGAATTTAGCATATTTATGAAAAATATAACAGACCTGTTCTTCACCTGAAGACGGCTGCTTGCGTTGTGGCCGAAACGTCGTGAGAATTATTTTTATTATGTTTTATTTTTATTATTTTATTATTTCCCTTCTACGTGACGACTTTACCGAAAGAACCACGAAGATGAATCCCTGCTGCAGTCACGAAAGAAGCTTTAATTCGAAATCTCTTTATGTTTAAAAAAATTGTGTGAATTTTTGTATTATTTATTTCATTTTTTCATGTACTTATTTTCAAGTTTTTTTTGTTCTTTTTATTGTTTTATTTTTTTTATTTCATTACTTCCCTTCTACGTGACGACTTCACCGAAAGAACCACGAAGATGAATCCCTGCTGCAGTCACGAAATAAGCTTTAATTCGAAATCTCTTTATGTTTAAAAAAATTGTGTGAATTTTTTTATTATTAATTTTATTTTTTCATGTACTTATTTTCAAGTTTTTTTTGTTCTTTTTATTGTTTTATTTTTTTTATTTCATTACTTCCCTTCTACGTGACGACTTCACCGAAAGAACCACGAAGATGAATCCCTGCTGCAGTCACGAAAGAAGCTTCGAATCGAAATTTTTACGCAGATTGATTTTGTTTCAAAATGGAACGCGCGGAAAATATTTCATTTAAAAAGGGGTGGGGGGGGTGGGGGGGGGGTGGGGGGGTGGGGGGGTGGGGGGGGGGGTGGGGGGGTGGGAGGGGTGAGAGGTGGGAGGTGGGGGAAGCACGCAAAGCAAAGCAATGGGGAAGAAAAAAAAACGAAAGTGCCGACTAAACCGAGCATTTTCTCGCCTCCTGTGATCGTAAATTAAAAGAGTTGACAGTTTCTGGAGGCGCCTACGGACGGTGAGGATGGAGGGAATGCTTAGATGCTTGCAGATCGATGGACGGATAGATTCCCATTTCTGATCGATAGGAAGAGAGAGAGAGAGAGGGAGGGAGGGAGCTTGGATAGGGAGGGATGTAGGGGGGGGCAGGGGAGGGAGGGAGAGAGATGGAGGGGGGGGGAGGGAGTGGAGAGTGAGCGAGAGAGTGAGCGAGAGAGTGAGCGAGAGAGTGAGCGAAAGAGTGAGCGAGAGAGCGAGCGAGAGAGCGAGCGAAATGATGAACGAAGCAAAGTGCCGACTCCACCGAGCATCTTCTTGTTTCCACTGATCGTAAAAAAAGAAAAGAAAGAGAGATGGAGAGAGGGAGAGAGGGAGAGATGGGGAGGGGGGGGTGATTTGGGCCGAGAGAACGAGCCGAGTGACTAACTAAATAAATAAACAATGGGCCCATCGCTTACGCCATCCCGCCGGGTTGCCCTGGCGACCGTTGCCAAGGCAACTGGGCCCGGTCCCCTACCCCCACCGCCTCCCCCATCTCCCCGTGAGTGATTCTCTCTCCCCATTTCTCTCTCTCCACAGACTCACGCGGAGACCCACAGACTCACACAGAGACCCACAGACTCATATAGACTCACACGGAGACCCACAGACTCACACAGAGACCCACAGACTCACGCGGAGACCCACAGACTCACACAGAGACTCACAGACTCACACAGAGACCCACAGACTCACACAGAGACCCACAGACTCACACAGAGACCCACAGACTCACACAGAGACCCACAGACTCACACAGAGACCCACAGACTCACGCGGAGACCCACAGACTCACACAGAGACTCACAGACTCACACAGAGACCCACAGACTCACACAGAGACCCACAGACTCACACAGAGACCCACAGACTCACACAGAGACCCACAGACTCACACAGAGACCCACAGACTCACGCGGAGACCCACAGAATCACACAGAGACCCACAGACTCACGCAGAGACTCACAGATTCACTCGCACAGAGACCCACAGACTCACTCACACAGAGACCCACAGACTCACTCGCACAGAGACCCACAGACTCACAGAGACCCACAGACTCACCACGCAGAGACCCACAGACTCACCCACACAGAAACCCACAGACTCACCACACAGAGACCCACAGAATCACACAGAGACCCACAGAATCACACAGAGACCCACACACTCATATAGACTCACACAGAGACCCACAGACTCACGCGGAGACCCACAGACTCACACAGAGACCCACAGAATCACACAGAGACTCACAGAATCACACAGAGACCCACACACTCACTCACGCGGAGACCCACAGACTCACGCGGAGACCCACAGACTCACACAGAGACCCACAGAATCACACAGAGACTCACAGACTCACACAGAGACCCACACACTCATATAGACTCACACAGAGACCCACAGACTCACGCGGAGACCCACAGACTCACACAGAGACACACAGACTCATATAGACTCACACAGAGACCCACAGACTCACGCGGAGACCCACAGACTCATATAGACTCACACAGAGACCCACAGACTCACACGGAGACCCACAGACTCACGCGGAGACCCACAGAATCACACAGAGACTCACAGACTCATATAGACTCACGCGGAGACCCACAGACTCATATAGACTCACACAGAGACCCACAGACTCACACGGAGACCCACAGACTCACGCGGAGACCCACAGAATCACACAGAGACTCACAGACTCATATAGAGACTCACAGACTCACACAGAGACTCACAGACTCACACAGAGACTCACAGACTCACGCAGAGACCCACAGACTCACGCAGAGACTCACAGACTCACACAGAGACTCACAGACTCACGCAGAGACCCACAGACTCACGCAGAGACCCACAGACTCACACGGAGACCCACAGAATCACACAGAGACTCACAGACTCATATAGAGACTCACAGACTCACACAGAGACCCACAGACTCACACGGAGACCCCACAGACTCACACAGAGACCCACAGACTCACACGGAGACCCACAGACTCACACAGAGACCCACAGACTCACACGGAGACCCACAGACTCACACCGAGACCCACAGACTCACACCGAGACCCACAGACTCACACGGAGACCCACAGACTCACACAGAGACCCACAGAATCACACAGAGACCCACAGAATCACACAGAGACTCACAGACTCACACAGAGACCCACAGACTCATATAGACTCACACAGAGACCCACAGACTCACACAGAGACCCACAGACTCATATAGACTCACACAGAGACCCACAGAATCACACAGAGACCCACAGACTCATATAGACTCACACAGAGACCCACAGACTCACACAGAGACCCACAGAATCACACAGAGACACACAGACTCATATAGACTCACACAGAGACCCACAGACTCACACAGAGACCCACAGAATCACACAGAGACTCACAGACTCATATAGAGACCCACAGAATCACACAGAGACCCACAGAATCACACAGAGACCCACAGACTCATATAGACTCACACAGAGACCCACAGACTCACACAGAGACCCACAGAATCACACAGAGACACACAGACTCATATAGACTCACACAGAGACCCACAGAATCACACAGAGACTCACAGACTCATATAGACTCACACAGAGACCCACAGAATCACACAGAGACTCACAGACTCATATAGACTCACACAGACACCCACAGACTCACGCAGAGACCCACAGAATCACACAGAGACCCACAGACTCACACAGAGACACACAGACTCATATAGACTCACACAGAGACCCACAGACTCACGCAGAAATCCACAGACTCACACAGAGACCCACAGAATCACACAGAGACTCACAGACTCATATAGACTCACACAGAGACCCACGGACTCACGCAGAGACCCACAGAATCACACAGAGACCCACAGAATCACACAGAGACTCACAGACTCATATAGACTCACGCAGAGACCCACAGAATCACACAGAGACTCACAGACTCATATAGACTCACACAGAGACCCACAGACTCACGCAGAGACCCACAGACTCACACAGAGACTCACAGACTCATATAGACTCACGCAGAGACCCACAGACTCACGCAGAGACCCACAGACTCACACAGAGACTCACAGACTCATATAGACTCACGCAGAGACCCACAGACTCACGCAGAGACCCACAGACTCACACAGAGACCCACAGACTCACACAGAGACCCACAGACTCACTCACACAGAGACCCACAGACTCACACAGAGACCCACAGACTCACACAGAGACCCACAGACTCACACAGAGACCCACAGACTCACACAGAGACCCACAGACTCACTCACACAGAGACCCACAGACTCACACAGAGACCCACAGACTCACACAGAGACCCACAGACTCACACAGAGACCCACAGACTCACACAGAGACCCACAGAATCACACAGAGACCCACAGAATCACACAGAGACCCACAGACTCATATAGACTCACACAGACACCCACAGACTCACACAGAGACCCACAGAATCACACAGAGACACACAGACTCATATAGACTCACACAGAGACCCACAGAATCACACAGAGACTCACAGACTCATATAGACTCACACAGAGACCCACAGAATCACACAGAGACTCACAGACTCATATAGACTCACACAGAGACCCACAGACTCACGCAGAGACCCACAGAATCACACAGAGACCCACAGACTCACACAGAGACACACAGACTCATATAGACTCACACAGAGACCCACAGACTCACGCAGAAATCCACAGACTCACACAGAGACCCACAGAATCACACAGAGACTCACAGACTCATATAGACTCACACAGAGACCCACGGACTCACGCAGAGACCCACAGAATCACACAGAGACCCACAGAATCACACAGAGACTCACATACTCATATAGACTCACGCAGAGACCCACAGAATCACACAGAGACTCACAGACTCATATAGACTCACACAGAGACCCACAGACTCACGCAGAGACCCACAGACTCACACAGAGACTCACAGACTCATATAGACTCACGCAGAGACCCACAGACTCACGCAGAGACCCACAGACTCACACAGAGACTCACAGACTCATATAGACTCACGCAGAGACCCACAGACTCACGCAGAGACCCACAGACTCACACAGAGACCCACAGACTCACACAGAGACCCACAGACTCACTCACACAGAGACCCACAGACTCACACAGAGACCCACAGACTCACACAGAGACCCACAGACTCACACAGAGACCCACAGACTCACACAGAGACCCACAGACTCACTCACACAGAGACCCACAGACTCACACAGAGACCCACAGACTCACACAGAGACCCACAGACTCACACAGAGACCCACAGACTCACACAGAGACCCACAGACTCATATAGACTCACAGACTTACACAGAGACCCACAGACTTACACAGAGACCCACAGACTCACACAGAGACACACAGACTCATATAGACTCACACAGAGACACACAGACTCACGCAGAGACCCACAGACTCACACAGAGACCCACAGACTCACACAGAGACCCACAGACTCACACAGAGACACACAGACTCATATAGACTCACACAGAGACACACAGACTCACACAGAGACCCACAGACTCACACAGAGACACACAGACTCACACAGAGACTCACAGACTCATATAGACTCACACAGAGACCCACAGACTCACACAGAGACCCACAGACTCACACAGAGACTCACAGACTCATATAGACTCACACGGAGACCCACAGACTCACTCACACGGAGACCCACAGACTCACTCACACGGAAACCCACAGACTCACTCACACAGAGACCCACAGACTCACTCACACAGAGACCCACAGACTCAGACGGAGACCCAAAGACTCACACAGAGACC
>NW_027621378.1:165000-167612 GCF_964198595.1 Lampetra fluviatilis | reverse complement strand
CCACCACCATCATCACCACCATCACCACCATCACCACCATCACCACCACCACCATCACCACCACCATCACCACCACCACCACCACCATCACCACCACCACCATCACCACCACCACCACCATCACCATCACCACCACCACCATCACCACCACCATCACCACCACCATCACCACCACCACCACCACCACCACCATCACCACCATCACCACCATCACCACCATCACCACCACCACCATCACCACCACCATCACCACCACCACCACCATCACCACCATCACCACCACCACCATCACCACCACCACCACCATCATCACCATCACCACCATCACCACCATCACCACCATCACCACCACCACCATCACCACCACCACCACCATCACCACCATCACCACCATCACCACCACCACCACCATCACCACCATCACCACCATCACCACCATCACCACCACCATCACCACCATCACCACCATCACCATCACCACCATCACCACCACCACCACCACCATCACCACCATCACCACCATCACCACCATCACCACCATCACCACCACCATCACCACCATCACCCCCACCACCACCACCACCACCATCACCACCATCACCACCATCACCACCATCACCACCATCACCCCCACCACCACCACCATCACCACCACCATCACCACCATCACCACCATCACCACCATCACCACCACCACCACCATCACCACCACCACCATCACCACCACCACCATCACCACCACCACCACCACCACCACCATCATCACCACCATCACCACCATCACCACCACCACCACCATCACCACCATCACCACCATCACCCCCACCACCACCACCATCACCACCATCACCACCATCACCACCACCATCACCACCATCACCACCATCACCACCACCATCACCACCATCACCCCCACCACCACCACCATCACCACCATCACCACCATCATCACCACCACCACCATCACCCCCACCACCACCACCATCACCACCATCACCATCACCACCACCACCATCACCACCACCACCACCATCACCACCATCACCACCACCACCATCACCACCACCATCACCACCACCACCACCATCACCACCATCACCACCACCATCACCACCACCATCACCACCACCACCACCATCACCACCATCACCACCACCATCACCACCACCACCATCACCACCACCACCACCATCACCACCATCACCACCACCATCACCACCACCATCACCACCATCACCACCACCATCACCACCACCACCACCATCACCACCACCACCATCACCACCACCACCACCATCACCACCATCACCACCACCACCATCACCACCACCATCACCACCACCACCACCATCACCACCATCACCACCACCATCACCACCACCATCACCACCATCACCACCATCACCACTCACACTGCAGCTTGTACAGGTTGCTGGTGTCGTGTTTGGCGAGGAGCTGTGAGTGAGCGTCTTTGCGTCACCATCACCATCATCACCACCATCACCATCACCACCACCATCACCACCATCACCACTCACACTGCAGCTTGTACAGGTTGCTGGTGTCGTGTTTGGCGAGGAGCTGTGAGTGAGCGTCTTTGCGTCACCATCACCATCATCACCACCATCACCACCACCACCATCACCACCACCATCACCACTCACACTGCAGCTTGTACAGGTTGCTGGTGTCGTGTTTGGCGAGGAGCTGTGAGTGGGCGTCTTTGCGTCACCACCACCATCATCACCACCATCACCACCACCATCACCACCATCACCACTCACACTGCAGCTTGTACAGGTTGCTGGTGTCGTGTTTGGCGAGGAGCTGTGAGTGAGCGTCTTTGCGTCACCACCACCATCACCACCACCATCACCATCACCACCATCACCACCTTCACCACTCACACTGGAGCTTGTACAGGTTGCTGGTGTCGTGTTTGGCGAGGAGCTGTGAGTGGGCGTCTTTGCGTCACCACCACCATCACCACCACCATCACCACCATCACCACCACCATCACCACCATCACCACCATCACCACTCACACTGCAGCTTGTACAGGTTGCTGGTGTCGTGTTTGGCGAGGAGCTGTGAGTGAGCGTCTTTGCGTCACCATCACCATCACCACCACCATCACCACCACCATCACCACCATCACCACCTTCACCACTCACACTGGAGCTTGTACAGGTTGCTGGTGTCGTGTTTGGCGAGGAGCTGTGAGTGGGCGTCTTTGCGTCACCATCACCACCACCACCATCATCACCACCATCACCACCACCATCACCACCATCACCACTCACACTGCAGCTTGTACAGGTTGCTGGTGTCGTGTTTGGCGAGGAGCTGTGAGTGGGCGTCTTTGCGTCACCACCACCATCATCACCACCATCACCACCACCATCACCACCATCACCACTCACACTGCAGCTTGTACAGGTTGCTGGTGTCGTGTTTGGCGAGGAGCTGTGAGTGGGCGTCTTTGCGTCACCATCACCATCACCACCACCATCACCACCACCATCACCACCATCACCACCTTCACCACTCACACTGGAGCTTGTACAGGTTGCTGGTGTCGTGTTTGGCGAGGAGCTGTGAGTGGGCGTCTT
>NW_027621378.1:130000-160000 GCF_964198595.1 Lampetra fluviatilis | reverse complement strand
GATGAAACATCGGGAACACGGTTTCGGCTTAACTGGGGCATAATGGAATAAGTCGCATTTCAACTTCCAAACCAAAAACAACTTAAGCTGTGTGAGACAAAAGATATGATCCCCGAGCGAGGGCGGAAATAATTAAGCTCGCTTAACGCGTAGGTTGTCGCGACAAATATTATTCAGTAACAAAAACATGGATTCGAATATCTCTTTTATATATATAACTCGACGCGAATCATCGGTCTGGCTAATGTATAACTTCGTTGGCGCCGTCACGAGCCCCCCCCTTCCAGAACGACAACAGCTGTGTCTTCAGAGCTAATAAACACGGACAAACACGCAAGCGAAACACACGGACGAACACACACACACAGGAAGGTTTCAGAGGTGTGGACTCGAGTCATGTGACTTGGACTCGAGTCAGACTCGAGTCATGAATTTGATGACTTGCGACTCGACTTGGACTTGCATAACAATGACTTTGTCCCACCTATGAGATGTGGACTCGAGTCATGTGACTTGGACTCGAGTCAGACTCGAGTCATGAATTTGATGACTTGCGACTCGACTTGGACTTGCATAACAATGACTTTGTCCCACCTCTGGAAGGTTTTATGACAGACTTTGAACAACTCGGGAAACGGAGGGCATTTTCTCAACATAAGCCGGGGAAAATCCATTCAACTCACTTCGTCAGGGGCCTGGCCCTCCACCACACATCGCCAGAAGAAGAATTACTACACTGAGCCGCCGAGCTGCGAGTGAAACGGACGGAGATTCCAGCTATCACTCTCGAGCCAACAACTTCAACCCAACGTCAATATCAGCAACGAGCGAAAGCATCGTTCATCGCCAGAGCGACAACCAACGAGAACCGACTCGTCATCCAGCAGTGGAGAGAAAGAGCGCGCCACCGCGCCGTCAGCTACCGAGAGCGCGCCACCGCGCCGTCAGCTACCGAGAGCGCGCCACCCCGACGCCGTCAGCTACCGAGAGCGCGCCACCGCGCCGTCAGCTACCGAGAGCGCGCCACCGCGCCGTCAGCTACCGAGAGCGCGCCACCGCGCCGTCAGCTACCGAGAGCGCGCCACCGCGCCGTCAGCTACCGAGAGCGCGCCACCGCGCCGTCAGCTACCGAGAGCGCGCCACCGCGCCGTCAGCTACCGAGAGCGCGCCACCGCGCCGTCAGCTACCGAGAGCGCGCCACCGCGCCGTCAGCTACCGAGAGCGCGCCACCGCGCCGTCAGCTACCGAGAGCGCGCCACCGCGCCGTCAGCTACCGAGAGCGCGCCACCGCGCCGTCAGCTACCGAGAGCGCGCCACCGCGCCGTCAGCTACCGAGAGCGCGCCACCGCGCCGTCAGCTACCGAGAGCGCGCCACCGCGCCGTCAGCTACCGAGAGCGCGCCACCGCGCCGTCAGCTACCGAGAGCGCGCCACCGCGCCGTCAGCTACCGAGAGCGCGCCACCGCGCCGTCAGCTACGAGAGCGCGCCACCGCGCCGTCAGCTACGAGAGCGCGCCACCGCGCCGTCAGCTACGAGAGCGCGCCACCGCGCCGTCAGCTACGAGAGCGCGCCACCGCGCCGTCAGCTACGAGAGCGCGCCACCGCGCCGTCAGCTACGAGAGCGCGCCACCGCGCCGTCAGCTACGAGAGCGCGCCACCGCGCCGTCAGCTACGAGAGCGCGCCACCGCGCCGTCAGCTACGAGAGCGCGCCACCGCGCCGTCAGCTACCGAGAGCGCGCCACCGCGCCGTCAGCTACCGAGAGCGCGCCACCGCGCCGTCAGCTACGAGAGCGCGCCACCGCGCCGTCAGCTACGAGAGCGCGCCACCGCGCCGTCAGCTACCGAGAGCGCGCCACCGCGCCGTCAGCTACGAGAGCGCGCCACCGCGCCGTCAGCTACCGAGAGCGCGCCACCGCGCCGTCAGCTACGAGAGCGCGCCACCGCGCCGTCAGCTACGAGAGCGCGCCACCGCGCCGTCAGCTACCGAGAGCGCGCCACCGCGCCGTCAGCTACCGAGAGCGCGCCACCGCGCCGTCAGCTACGAGAGCGCGCCACCGCGCCGTCAGCTACGAGAGCGCGCCACCGCGCCGTCAGCTACCGAGAGCGCGCCACCGCGCCGTCAGCTACGAGAGCGCGCCACCGCGCCGTCAGCTACGAGAGCGCGCCACCGCGCCGTCAGCTACGAGAGCGCGCCACCGCGCCGTCAGCTACGAGAGCGCGCCACCGCGCCGTCAGCTACGAGAGCGCGCCACCGCGCCGTCAGCTACGAGAGCGCGCCACCGCGCCGTCAGCTACGAGAGCGCGCCACCGCGCCGTCAGCTACGAGAGCGCGCCACCGCGCCGTCAGCTACGAGAGCGCGCCACCGCGCCGTCAGCTACGAGAGCGCGCCACCGCGCCGTCAGCTACCGAGAGCGCGCCACCGCGCCGTCAGCTACGAGAGCGCGCCACCGCGCCGTCAGCTACGAGAGCGCGCCACCGCGCCGTCAGCTACGAGAGCGCGCCACCGCGCCGTCAGCTACCGAGGGCCGCCAAGCGCCGCCGCTCACCTCATCGCGGAGAAAGTGTCAGCTGCAACTCGCACAGACGGCAGAGAGGTTGTATCACTCCCCACATACAGACTCGAGGAAACACAGAGGAAATCTTGTCAAACCAGTTTCCTTTGTCATAGAGCCTCGCCGAAGAATTAATTAAAACAGAGCCAGATTAGCTCTCCCGCAACACGCCCTCACCCACCATTGACTCCAACATTCCGTTAAAAGAATATTATACTTACCGATGAATCTATTGACATATACTTTCGCCTCGGGGATACAATAAGTGCTTTTATTAACGCAAAACGAAATGTGTCATGCTTGTTTTCAAACTCGGCCAGTCGCCGATTGTGATCGATACAAAAACGAACTAATGAGATGCCTGGTGGAGAGGTAGAGGTTACGATTGCATAATAATTTTTGGTCGTTCAGTTCGTTAAATGCACAATATCGAAAATGCATAAGAGTTTGGAGTTATTCAATTTAGTGAATGCTTAAGTGTTCATTCATTCATTTTAGTCAATGCTTAATCTCGTAATTGCATAAGAATTGTAGTTATCCATATTAGTCGAATGCACAATATCGAAAATGCATAAGAGTTTGGAGTTATTCAATTTAGTGAATGCATAAGTGTTCATTCATTCATTTTAGTCAATGCTTAATCTCGTAATTGCATAAGAATTTTAGTTATTCATATTAATCGAATGCTTGATATCGCAAATGCATAAGTGTTTGGTTATTCATGAATTATTGACGCATGTTTGACCTGCATGATAGAATGTCACATGCTTGTTAGAATAAAATTGCTTAACACCAACTGTTCGAGTGCTTCTTTCCAAGTCCGTGCAAAACCATCTTATTTTTGATAGCTGTATCCTGTGATGAGATATGAAAATGGAGACCTGAATATCATAACACACGCTAGGATAATCGGTAAACGTTTAATCGATGATCATCGTGTTATCCTGATTGACATAACTCTGGATAAACGAAGCTGAGCCTAATTATCACAACTGCTCACATTAACATCATCGCAAGCATCCGCATAACTTACTGCGATTATCTCAGCGATTATCATAATTTATGCATATAATTACTCACACTATCATAATATATGCATATAATCACATGCATTATCATAATTTATGCATATAATTACTCACACTATCATAATTTATGCATATAATCACATGCATTATCATAATTTATGCATATAATTACTCACACTATCATAATTTATGCATATAATCACATGCATTATCATAATTTATGCATATAATTACTCACACTATCATAATATATGCATATAATCACATGCATTATCATAATTTATGCATATAATTACTCACACTATCATAATTTATGCATATAATCACATGCATTATCATAATTTATGCATATAATTACTCACACTATCATAATATATGCATATAATCACATGCATTATCATAATTTATGCATATAATTACTCACACTATCATAATTTATGCATATAATTACTCACACTATCATAATATATGCATATAATCACATGCATTATCATAATTTATGCATATAATTACTCACACTATCATAATTTATGCATATAATCACATGCATTATCATAATTTATGCATATAATTACTCACACTATCATAATATATGCATATAATCACATGCATTATCATAATTTATGCATGTTAATACACACATTAACATAATTAATGCGCTTTGCGCATTTTTCGGAAAATTATTAATTTTTATTATTTTCATCAAAATTTCATAACTCCGACACATACAACAGCGGGGGGCGGGGTTAGGCTTGACCAATCAGGAGCGTCGTTACTTACCAGTCCCAGTAGCCGACCAATCACGGCGGCGGATTCTTCAGCAAGCTCCTCCCCCTGCCCTCCTTCCACCCCTCCCCCTCCTCCTCTCACCTTTAAAAATAACTTTTAAAAAATCTGAAAATAATTTTAAAAAATAGTCTAAAATAATTTTTACAAAAATCTTAAAATAATCTAAACTAGTGTCAAATAATCTAAAATAGTCTAAAATAATCTTAAAATAATCTAAAATAGTGAAACATATTTTTTAAATAGTCTTAAATAATCTGAAAATAGTCTAAACTAGTGTGAAATAATCTAAAATAATCTAAAAGAGTCTAAAATAATCTAAAAATTACCTAAAATAGTGAAACATAATAAGAAAAATAGTCTTAAATAATCTGAAAATAGTCTAAACTAGTGTGAAATAATCTAAAAGAGTCTAAAATAATCTAAAAGTAATCTATAATATGATAATTGGTTCTTTACCCTTCTATCTGGCAACAAAACTGACACCTTTTTTTTTTACAAGGAGTCATGTTTGCATAGACCGCAATACCTGCAGCCATAATACAAACAAAACACACAACTCTGATGATGTATGTGCACTGTCCTTGAAGTTGATTGATCCACACCCGAGACAGCTTTCCTTAGAGCCTAGTCTCACATGGTCCTTGAAGTTGATTGGTCCACACCCGAGACAGCTTTCCTTAGAGCCTAGTCTCACATGGTCCTTGAAGTTGATTGGTCCACACCCGAGACAGCTTTCCTTAGAGCCCAGTCTCACATGGTCCTTGAAGTTGATTGGTCCACACCCGAGACAGCTTTCCTTAGAGCCTAGTCTCACATGGTCCTTGAAGTTGATTGGTCCACACCCGAGACAGCTTTCCTTAGAGCCTAGTCTCACATGGTCCTTGAAGTTGATTGGTCCACACCCGAGACAGCTTTCCTTAGAGCCTAGTCTCACATGGTCCTTGAAGTTGATTGGTCCACACCCGAGACAGCTTTCCTTAGAGCCTAGTCTCACATGGTCCTTGAAGTTGATTGGTCCACACCCGAGACAGCTTTCCTTAGAGCCTAGTCTCACATGGTCCTTGAAGTTGATTGGTCCACACCCGAGACAGCTTTCCTTAGAGCCCAGTCTCACATGGTCCTTGAAGTTGATTGGTCCACACTAGAGACAGCTTTTATTAGAGCCTAGTCTCACATGGTCCTTGAAGTTGATTGGTCCACACCCGAGACAGCTTTCCTTAGAGCCTAGTCTCACATGGTCCTTGAAGTTGATTGGTCCACACCCGAGACAGCTTTCCTTAGAGCCTAGTCTCACATGGTCCTTGAAGTTGATTGGTCCACACCCGAGACAGCTTTCCTTAGAGCCTAGTCTCACATGGTCCTTGAAGTTGATTGGTCCACACCCGAGACAGCTTTCCTTAGAGCCTAGTCTCACATGGTCCTTGAAGTTGATTGGTCCACACCCGAGACAGCTTTCCTTAGAGCCTAGTCTCACATGGTCCTTGAAGTTGATTGGTCCACACCCGAGACAGCTTTCCTTAGAGCCTAGTCTCACATGGTCCTTGAAGTTGATTGGTCCACACCCGACACAGCTTTCCTTAGAGCCTAGTCTCACATGGTCCTTGAAGTTGATTGGTCCACACCCGAGACAGCTTTCCTTAGAGCCTAGTCTCACATGGTCCTTGAAGTTGATTGGTCCACACCCGAGACAGCTTTCCTTAGAGCCTAGTCTCACATGGTCCTTGAAGTTGATTGGTCCACACCCGAGACAGCTTTCCTTAGAGCCTAGTCTCACATGGTCCTTGAAGTTGATTGGTCCACACCCGAGACAGCTTTCCTTAGAGCCTAGTCTCACATGGTCCTTGAAGTTGATTGGTCCACACCCGAGACAGCTTTCCTTAGAGCCTAGTCTCACATGGTCCTTGAAGTTGATTGGTCCACACCCGAGACAGCTTTCCTTAGAGCCTAGTCTCACATGGTCCTTGAAGTTGATTGGTCCACACCCGAGACAGCTTTCCTTAGAGCCCAGTCTCACATGGTCCTTGAAGTTGATTGGTCCACACTAGAGACAGCTTTTATTAGAGCCTAGTCTCACATGGTCCTTGAAGTTGATTGGTCCACACCCGAGACAGCTTTCCTTAGAGCCTAGTCTCACATGGTCCTTGAAGTTGATTGGTCCACACCCGAGACAGCTTTCCTTAGAGCCTAGTCTCACATGGTCCTTGAAGTTGATTGGTCCACACCCGAGACAGCTTTCCTTAGAGCCTAGTCTCACATGGTGTTGGACCAGATGACGCCAAAAGGCGCACAACTCAAAGACAACGCACCATCGCAGTATGAGAGCTCGGGGCAAGCATCTACACTATGGGAACCTCCTTTGCCAGTAAAAATATGATAATGCAAACATGACTCCTTGTAAAAATAAAAAAAGGTGTCAGTTTTGTTGCCAGATAGAAGGGTAAAGAACCAATTATCATATTTTTACTGGCAAATGAGGTTCCCATCGTGTAATCTATAATAGTAAACAAATTCTTAAAATAGTTTTAAATAATCTGAAAATAGTCTAAAAAAATCTTACAATATCGAGTTAAAGCTTTCGTGACTGCAGCAGGGATTCATCTTCTTGGTTCTTTCGGTAAAGTCGTCACGTAGAAGGGAAATAATAAAATAAAATAAACATTTGTTTTAGAAGGGAAATAATAAAATAAAAGAGATTAAAACATTTAATTTCAGCTTTTGTTTTATTTTTATTATTTTATTATTTCCCTTCTACGTTACTTTACCGAAGGTACCAATAATATGAATCATGCAATAATTAAAAAACAGTCTAAAATATGTTCAAAGTAATCGGAAATGATAAAAAAAATAGTCTAAAATAGTAAAAACAAAATTGGCTAAATTGTCTATAATAAGAAATGATCAAAAATATTCTAAAAATAGTCTACAATTATGTAAAATAGCCTGACATTATAAATAATCTAAAAAAAAGAAAAATGTGAAAATCTAAATTAATCTAAAAATAGTCTACATAATCTATAAAAATTCTTAAATAACAAATACATAACTAAAATATTTACATTTAAACAATTTTCTAACCTGATCTAAAACCAATCTAAATAATCTGCGATTATCTAAAAAGTCTAAAATAATAGGATACAATTATAAAATAATCAAACAATTGTCTAAAATTGTATAAAAACATTTTAAAATTATCGAAAAATATTACTAAAGTAATCTAAAAGTAATTTAAAAGTAATCTAAAAGTAATGTGAAAGTAATGTAAAAGTAATTTAAAAGTAATCTAAAGGTAATCTAAAAGTAATCTAAAAGTAATGTAAAAGTAATTTAAAAGTATTGTCATCCAGAGCACATCCCAAGCTCTACAAAGCGATTTGTACACACACACAGATTGGTCAGAAGGAAAAACAAAACACAACAAAAAACACAACAACAAACACAACAACAAACACAACAACAAACACAACAAAAACACAACAACAAACACAACAACAAACACAACAACAAACACAACAACAACAACAACAACAACAACGACAACAAACACAACAAGAAACACAACAACAACAAACACAACAACAAACACACCAACAAACACAACAAACACAACAACACACACAACAACAACAACAAAACAACAACACCACAACAACAACAACAAACACAACAACAACAAACAACAACAACAAACACAACAACAACATACACAACAACAAACACAACAACAACAAACAACAACAAACACAACAAACACAACAACAACAAACACAACAACAAACACAACAACAAACACAACAACAAACACACCAACAAACACAACAAACACAACAACAACAAACACAACAACAAACACAACAACAAACACAACAACAACAAACACAACAACCACAACAACAACAACAAACACAACAACAAACACAACAACAAACACAACAAACACAACAACAACAAACACAACAACAAACACAACAACAAACACAACAACAACAAACACAACAACAACCACAACAACAACAACAAACACAACAACAACCACAACAACAACAACAAACACAACAACAAACACAACAACAAACACAACAACAAACAACAACAAACACAACAACAACAAACACAACAACAAACACAACAACAAACACAACGAATCGATCGATCGATCCAGGTTGTTGTTGTTGTTGTTGTGTCGGGGCGCGGCAACGATACGATTCTGGAATCGATTCCAATCGATAAAGTCTCCAACAGCAGAACAACGGAATCGATTCCACCCGACCCGCACGTCAAACTCTGCAACGATTACGATTCTGGAATCGATTCCAATCGATAAAGTCTCCAACAGCAGAACAACGATCGCGGAATCGATTCCACCCGACCCGCACGTCAAACTCTGCAACGATTACGATTCTGGAATCGATTCCAATCGATAAAGTCTCCAACAGCAGAACAACGATCGCGGAATCGATTCCACCTGACCCGCACGTCAAACTCTGTAACGATACGATTCTGGAATCGATTCCAATCGATAAAGTCTCCAACAGCAGAACAACGATCGCGGAATCGATTCCACCCGACCCGCACGTCAAACTCTGTAACGATTACGATTCTGGAATCGATTCCAATCGATAAAGTCTCCAACAGCAGAACAACGATCCCGGAATCGATTCCACCCGACCCGCACGTCAAACTCTGTAACGATTACGATTCTGGAATCGATTCCAATCGATAAAGTCTCCAACAGCAGAACAACGATCCCGGAATCGATTCCACCCGACCCGCACGTCAAACTCTGTAACGATTACGATTCTGGAATCGATTCCATCACCTCCTCCCACCCACACCCACTCTGTAAGGAATCGAATCGGGAATCGAAAGCCGCCGAGGAGCGAATCGACAACGCATCCCAACGCACGTTGGCGTTCCCGCGTTAAGGAATCGATTCGCTGCGAACACAAAAAGTTGTTCGATTCGATTCGACGGTTCGATCGAACTTGGAGGAACCCGGACGAGGAGGGAGAGAAACGCGAGAGGTGCGACTCTAAACAACAACAACAACAACCACAACAACCACAACAACCACAACAACCACAACAACAACCACAACAACCACAACAACAATCACAACAACAATCACAACAACCACAGTGACACGTAGCGTGTGCAGTGTCGTGGTGGTGGTGTAGTTGTGGTAGTTGTTGTGTAGTAGTTGTGGTAGTTGTTGTGTAGTAGTTGTGGTAGTTGTGTAGTTGTGGCGTTGTTGTTGTGGTATTTGTGGTGTAGTTGTAGTAGTTGTGGTAGTTGTTGTGTAGTTGTAGTAGTTGTGGTAGTGGTGGTGTAGTTGTAGTAGTTGTAGTGTAGTAGTTGTGGTAGTTGTTGTGTAGTTGTTGTGTAGTTGTGGCGTAGTTGTTGTGGTATTTGTGGTGTAGTTGTAGTAGTTGTGGTAGTGGTGGTGTAGTTGTAGTAGTTGTAGTGTAGTAGTTGTGGTAGTTGTTGTGTAGTTGTTGTGTAGTTGTGGCGTTGTTGTTGTGGTATTTGTGGTGTTGTTGTAGTAGTTGTGGTAGTTGTGGTAGTTTAGTTGTGGTAGTGGTGGTGTTGTAGTAGTTGTGTAGTTGTTGTAGTAGTTGTGGTAGTTTAGTTGTGTTGTTGTAGTAGTTGTGGTAGTGGTGTAGTTGTTGTAGTAGTAGTTGTGGTAGTGGTGGTAGTGGTGGTAGTTGTAGTAGTAGTTGTGGTAGTAGTTGTTGTGGTAGTGGTGTAGTTGTTGTGTGGTCGTAGTGGAGTAGTTGTGGTAGTTGTTGTGTAGTAGTTGTGGTGGTTGTTGTTGTGGTAGTTTAGTTGTGTTGTTGTAGTAGTTGTGGTAGTGGTGGTGTAGTTGTAGTAGTTGTGTAGTTGTGGTAGTGGTGGTGTAGTTGTAGTAGTTGTGGTAGTAGTTGTTGTAGTAGTTGTGGTAGTTTAGTTGTGGTGGTGGTGGTGTTGTAGTAGTTGTGTAGTTGTAGTAGTTGTGGTAGTTTAGTTGTGGTAGTGGTGGTGTTGTAGTAGTTGTGTAGTTGTAGTAGTTGTGGTAGTTTAGTTGTGGTAGTGGTGGTGTTGTGGTAGTGGTGGTGTAGTTGTGGTAGTTGTGGTAGTGGTGTAGTTGTTGCAGTAGTGGTAGTTGTTGTGGTAGTAGTTGTGGTAGTTGTGGTGTTGTAGTAGTGGTAGTTGTGGTAGTGGGGGTGTTGTTGTTGTAGTTGTGGTGTAGTTGTGGTGTTGTTGTAGTAGTTGTTGTTGTAGTGGTGGTAGTGTAGTTGTGGTAGTTGTGGTGGTGTAGTTGTGGTGGATGTGGTAGTGGTGGTGTAGTTGTGTGGTGTTGTTCTAGTAGTTGTGGTGTTGTTGTGGTAGATGTGGTGGTGGTGGTGGTGGTGTAGTTGTGGTAGTGGTGGTGTAGTTGTGGTAGTGGTGGTGTAGTTGTGGTAGTGGTGGTGTAGTTGTGGTAGTGGTGGTGTAGTTGTAGTAGTGGTGGTGTAATTATGGTGTAGTGGTGGTGTAGTTGTGGTAGTGGTGGTGTAGTTGTGGTAGTGGTGGTGTAGTTGTGGTAGTGGTGGTGTAGTTGTGGTAGTGGTGGTGTAGTTGTGGTAGTGGTGGTGTAGTTGTGGTAGTGGTGGTGTAGTTGTGGTAGTGGTGGTGTAGTTGTGGTAGTGGTGGTGTAGTTGTGGTAGTGGTGGTGTAGTTGTGGTAGTGGTGGTTTAGTTGTGGTAGTGGTGGTGTAGTTGTGGTAGTGGTGGTGTAGTTGTGGTAGTGGTGGTGTAGTTGTGGTAGTGGTGGTGTAGTTGTGGTAGTGGTGGTGTAGTTGTGGTAGTGGTGGTGTAGTTGTGGTAGTGGTGGTGTAGTTGTGGTGGTGTAGTTGTGGTAGTGGTGGTGTAGTTGTGGTGGTGTAGTTGTGGTAGTGGTGGTGTAGTTGTGGTAGTGGTGGTGTAGTTGTGGTGGTGTAGTTGTGGTAGTGGTGGTGTAGTTGTGGTAGTGGTGGTGTAGTTGTAGTAGTGGGGTAGTTGTAGTAGTGGTGGTGTAATTATGGTGTAGTTGTGGTAGTGGTGGTGTAGTTGTGGTAGTGGTGGTGTAGTTGTGATAGTGGTGGTGTGGTTGTGGCGTAGTTGTGGTGTTGTTGTGGTAGTTGTAGTGTAGTTGTGGTGGTGTAGTTGTGGTAGTTGTGATGGTGGTGGTGGTGTAGTCGTGGTAGTGGTGGTGTAGTTGTGGCAGTGTAGTTGTGGTGTTGTTGTGATAGTTGTAGTGGTGGTGGTGTAGTTGTGGTGTAGTTGTGGTAGTTGTTGTGGTGGTGTAGTTGTGGTAGTGGTGGTGTAATTGTGGTGGTAGTGTGGTTGTGGTGTAGTTGTGGTAGTGGAGTTGTGGTGTAGTTGTAGTAGTTGTGGTGGTGTAGTATAGTATGTAGTAGTAGTGTAGTGTGTGTTACACTGTGTGTAGTGTAGCGTGTGTTACACTGTGTGTAGTGTAGTGTGTGTTACACTGTGTGTAGTGTGTGTGTGTTACACTGTGTGTAGTGTAGTGTGTGTTACACTGTGTGTAGTGTAGTGTGTGTTACACTGTGTGTAGTGTAGTGTGTGTTACACTGTGTGTAGTGTAGTGTGTGTTACACTGTGTGTAGTGTAGTGTGTGTTACACTGTGTGTAGTGTAGTGTGTGTTACACTGTGTGTAGTGTAGTGTGTGTTACACTGTGTGTAGTGTAGTGTGTGTTACACTGTGTGTAGTGTAGTGTGTGTTACACTGTGTGTAGTGTAGTGTGTGTTACACTGTGTGTAGTGTAGCGTGTGTTACACTGTGTGTAGTGTAGTGTGTGTTACACTGTGTGTAGTGTAGTGTGTGTTACACTGTGTGTAGTGTAGCGTGTGTTGTTATACTGTGTGTAGTGTAGTGTGTGTTGCACTGTGTGTAGTGTAGTGTGTGTTACACTGTGTGTAGTGTAGTGTGTGTTTACACTGTGTGTAGTGTAGCGTGTGTTACACTGTGTGTAGTGTAGCGTGTGTTACACTGTGTGTAGTGTAGTGTGTGTTACACTGTGTGTAGTGTAGTGTGTGTTTACACTGTGTGTAGTGTAGTGTGTGTTACACTGTGTGTAGTGTGTGTGTGTTATACTGTGTGTAGTGTAGTGTGTGTTACACTGTGTGTGTTGTGTGTGTGTGTTATACTGTGTGTAGTGTGTGTGTGTTACACTGTGTGTAGTGTAGTGTGTGTTACACTGTGTGTAGTGTGTGTGTGTTATACTGTGTGTAGTGTAGTGTGTGTTACACTGTGTGTAGTGTAGCGTGTGTTACACTGTGTGTAGTGTAGTGTGTGTTACACTGTGTGTAGTGTAGTGTGTGTTACACTGTGTGTAGTGTGTGTGTGTTATACTGTGTGTAGTGTGTGTGTGTTACACTGTGTGTAGTGTAGTGTGTGTTACACTGTGTGTAGTGTAGTGTGTGTTGCACTGTGTGTAGTGTAGTGTGTGTTACACTGTGTGTAGTGTAGTGTGTTGTTACACTGTGTGTAGTGTAGTGTGTGTTATACTGTGTGTAGTGTAGTGTGTGTTACACTGTGTGTAGTGTAGTGTGTGTTACACTGAGTGTAGTGTAGCGTGTGTTACACTGTGTGTAGTGTAGTGTGTGTTACACTGTGTGTAGTGTAGTGTGTGTTACACTGTGTGTAGTGTAGTGTGTGTTACACTGTGTGTAGTGTAGCGTGTGTTACACTGTGTGTAGTGTAGCGTGTGTTACACTGTGTGTAGTGTAGTGTGTGTTACACTGTGTGTAGTGTAGTGTGTGTTATACTGTGTGTAGTGTAGTGTGTGTTACACTGTGTGTAGTGTAGTGTGTGTTACACTGTGTGTAGTGTAGTGTGTGTTACACTGTGTGTAGTGTAGTGTGTGTTACACTGTGTGTAGTGTAGTGTGTGTTACACTGTGTGTAGTGTAGTGTGTGTTGCACTGTGTGTAGTGTAGTGTGTGTTACACTGTGTGTAGTGTAGTGTGTGTTACACTGTGTGTAGTGTAGTGTGTGTTACACTGTGTGTAGTGTAGTGTGTGCTACACTGTGTGTAGTGTAGTGTGTGTTACACTGTGTGTAGTGTAGTGTGTGTTACACTGTGTGTAGTGTAGTGTGTGTTACACTGTGTGTAGTGTAGTGTGTGTTACACTGTGTGTAGTGTAGTGTGTGTTACACTGTGTGTAGTGTAGTGTGTGTTACACTGTGTGTAGTGTAGTGTGTGTTACACTGTGTGTAGTGTAGTGTGTGTTACACTGTGTGTAGTGTAGCGTGTGTTACACTGTGTGTAGTGTAGTGTGTGTTACACTGTGTGTAGTGTAGTGTGTGTTACACTGTGTGTAGTGTAGTGTGTGTTACACTGTGTGTAGTGTAGTGTGTGTTACACTGTGTGTAGTGTAGTGTGTGCTATACTGTGTGTAGTGTAGTGTGTGTTATACTGTGTGTAGTGTAGTGTGTGTTACACTGTGTGTAGTGGTAGTGTGTGCTATACTGTGTGTAGTGTAGTGTGTGTTACACTGTGTGTAGTGTAGTGTGTGTTACACTGTGTGTAGTGTAGTGTGTGCTATACTGTGTGTAGTGTAGTGTGTGTTATACTGTGTGTAGTGTAGTGTGTGTTACACTGTGTGTAGTGTAGTGTGTGTTACACTGTGTGTAGTGTAGTGTGTGTTACACTGTGTGTAGTGTAGTGTGTGTTACACTGTGTGTAGTGTAGCGTGTGTTACACTGTGTGTAGTGTAGTGTGTGTTACACTGTGTGTAGTGTAGTGTGTGTTACACTGTGTGTAGTGTAGCGTGTGTTACACTGTGTGTAGTGTAGTGTGTGTTACACTGTGTGTAGTGTAGTGTGTGTTACCACTGTGTGTAGTGTAGTGTGTGTTACACTGTGTGTAGTGTAGCGTGTGTTACACTGTGTGTAGTGTAGTGTGTGTTACACTGTGTGTAGTGTAGTGTGTGTTACACTGTGTGTAGTGTAGTGTGTGTTACACTGTGTGTAGTGTAGTGTGTGCTACACTGTGTGTGTAGTGTAGCGTGTGTTACACTGTGTGTAGTGTAGTGTGTGTTACACTGTGTGTAGTGTAGTGTGTGTTACACTGTGTGTAGTGTAGTGTGTGTTATACTGTGTGTAGTGTAGCGTGTGTTACACTGTGTGTAGTGTAGTGTGTGTTACACTGTGTGTAGTGTAGTGTGTGTTACACTGTGTGTAGTGTAGTGTGTGTTACACTGTGTGTAGTGTAGTGTGTGTTACACTGTGTGTAGTGTAGTGTGTGTTACACTGTGTGTAGTGTAGTGTGTGTTACACTGTGTGTAGTGTAGTGTGTGTTACACTGTGTGTAGTGTAGTGTGTGTTACACTGTGTGTAGTGTAGTGTGTGTTACACTGTGTGTAGTGTAGTGTGTGTTACACTGTGTGTAGTGTAGTGTGTGTTACACTGTGTGTAGTGTAGTGTGTGTTACACTGTGTGTAGTGTAGCGTGTGTTACACTGTGTGTAGTGTAGTGTGTGTTACACTGTGTGTAGTGTAGTGTGTGTTGCACTGTGTGTAGTGTAGTGTGTGTTACACTGTGTGTAGTGTAGTGTGTGTTACACTGTGTGTAGTGTAGAGTGTGTTATACTGTGTGTAGTGTAGTGTGTGTTACACTGTGTGTAGTGTAGCGTGTGTTACACTGTGTGTAGTGTGTGTGTGTTACACTGTGTGTAGTGTAGTGTGTGTTACACTGTGTGTAGTGTAGCGTGTGTTATACTGTGTGTAGTGTAGTGTGTGTTACACTGTGTGTAGTGTAGTGTGTGTTATACTGTGTGTAGTGTAGTGTGTGTTACACTGTGTGTAGTGTAGCGTGTGTTACACTGTGTGTAGTGTAGTGTGTGTTACACTGTGTGTAGTGTAGCGTGTGTTACACTGTGTGTAGTGTAGTGTGTGTTACACTGTGTGTAGTGTAGTGTGTGTTACACTGTGTGTAGTGTAGTGTGTGTTACACTGTGTGTAGTGTAGTGTGTTACACTGTGTGTAGTGTAGTGTGTGTTACACTGTGTGTAGTGTAGTGTGTGTTACACTGTGTGTAGTGTAGTGTGTGTTACACTGTGTGTAGTGTAGTGTGTGTTACACTGTGTGTAGTGTAGTGTGTGTTACACTGTGTGTAGTGTAGTGTGTGTTATACTGTGTGTAGTGTAGTGTGTGTTATACTGTGTGTAGTGTAGTGTGTGTTACACTGTGTGTAGTGTAGTGTGTGTTATACTGTGTGTAGTGTAGTGTGTGTTACACTGTGTGTAGTGTAAGTGTAGTGTGTGTTATACTGTGTGTAGTGTAGTGTGTGTATACTGTGTGTAGTGTAGTGTGTGTTACACTGTGTGTAGTGTAGTGTGTGTTACACTGTGTGTAGTGTAAGTGTGTGTTACACTGTGTGTAGTGTAGTGTGTGTTACACTGTGTGTAGTGTAGTGTGTGTTACACTGTGTGTAGTGTAGTGTGTGTTACACTGTGTGTAGTGTAGTGTGTGTTACACTGTGTGTAGTGTAGCGTGTGTTACACTGTGTGTAGTGTAGTGGTGTTACACTGTGTGTAGTGTAGTGTGTTATACTGTGTTGTAGTGTAGTGTGTGTTACACTGTGTGTAGTGTAGTGTGTGTTACACTGTGTGTAGTGTAGTGTGTGTTACACTGTGTGTAGTGTAGTGTGTGTTATACTGTGTGTAGTGTAGTGTGTGTTATACTGTGTGTAGTGTAGTGTGTGTTACACTGTGTGTAGTGTAGTGTGTGTTATACTGTGTGTAGTGTAGTGTGTGTTACACTGTGTGTAGTGTAGTGTGTGTTATACTGTGTGTAGTGTAGTGTGTGTTACACTGTGTGTAGTGTAGTGTGTGTTACACTGTGTGTAGTGTAGTGTGTGTTACACTGTGTGTAGTGTAGTGTGTGTTACACTGTGTGTAGTGTAGTGTGTGTTACACTGTGTGTAGTGTAGTGTGTGTTACACTGTGTGTAGTGTAGTGTGTGTTACACTGTGTGTAGTGTAGTGTGTGTTACACTGTGTGTAGTGTAGCGTGTGTTACACTGTGTGTAGTGTAGTGTGTGTTACACTGTGTGTAGTGTAGTGTGTTATACTGTGTGTAGTGTAGTGTGTGTTACACTGTGTGTAGTGTAGTGTGTGTTACACTGTGTGTAGTGTAGTGTGTTACACTGTGTGTAGTGTAGTGTGTGTTATACTGTGTGTAGTGTAGGTGTGTTACACTGTGTGTAGTGTAGTGTGTGTTACACTGTGTGTAGTGTAGTGTGTGTTACACTGTGTGTAGTGTAGTGTGTGTTACACTGTGTGTAGTGTAGTGTGTGTTACACTGTGTGTAGTGTAGTGTGTGTTACACTGTGTGTAGTGTAGTGTGTGTTACACTGTGTGTAGTGTAGTGTGTGTTACACTGTGTGTAGTGTAGTGTGTGTTATACTGTGTGTAGTGTAGTGTGTGTTACACTGTGTGTAGTGTAGTGTGTGTTACAACTGTGTGTAGTGTAGTGTGTGTTACACTGTGTGTAGTGTAGTGTGTGTTACACTGTGTGTAGTGTAGTGTGTGTTACACTGTGTGTAGTGTAGTGTGTGTTACACTGTGTGTAGTGTAGTGTGTGTTACACTGTGTGTAGTGTAGTGTGTGTTACACTGTGTGTCGTGTAGTGTGTGCTACACTGTGTGTAGTGTAGTGTGTGTTACACTGTGTGTAGTGTAGTGTGTGTTACACTGTGTGTAGTGTAGTGTGTGTTACACTGTGTGTCGTGTAGTGTGTGTTACACTGTGTGTAGTGTAGCGTGTGTTACACTGTGTGTAGTGTAGTGTGTGTTACACTGTGTGTAGTGTAGCGTGTGTTACACTGTGTGTAGTGTAGTGTGTGTTACACTGTGTGTAGTGTAGTGTGTGTTACACTGTGTGTAGTGTAGTGTGTGTTACACTGTGTGTAGTGTAGTGTGTGTTACACTGTGTGTAGTGTAGTGTGTGTTACACTGTGTGTAGTGTAGTGTGTGTTACACTGTGTGTAGTGTAGTGTGTGTTATACTGTGTGTAGTGTAGTGTGTGTTACACTGTGTGTAGTGTAGTGTGTGTTACACTGTGTGTAGTGTAGTGTGTGTTACACTGTGTGTAGTGTAGTGTGTGTTACACTGTGTGTAGTGTAGTGTGTGTTACACTGTGTGTAGTGTAGTGTGTGTTACACTGTGTGTAGTGTAGTGTGTGTTACACTGTGTGTAGTGTAGTGTGTGTTACACTGTGTGTAGTGTAGTGTGTGTTACACTGTGTGTAGTGTAGTGTGTGTTGTTCTGTGTGTAGTGTAGTGTGTTACACTGTGTGTGTTACAGTGAGTGTGTTACAGTGAGTGTGTTACAGTGAGGGTGTTACAGTGAGTGTGTTACAGTGAGTGTGTTACAGTGAGGGTGTTACAGTGTGTGTGTGTGTGACGTGGTGCATAAGCCACTCATCTCAGTCAGTCGACCCGTGGCACCTGCTGGGTCTGCGCCGTGACCTCCTGCCAGCGGGCGTTTGACACTTCACGTGGTAGCCTCAAGGTGCACATGGCCTGGCACAAGCGTCGTGGTGACGTCACCGCCACTTAGTGGCGAATGGCGGTTGTTGTTGTTGTGTGTGTCTGTGTGCGTGTGTGTCTTTGTATACATGTGTAGGTGTGTGTGTGTGTGTAGGTGTGTATATAGGTGTGCGTGTGTGTCTTTGTATACATGTGTAGGTGTGTGTGTGTATATATGTGTGTGTGTATGTATGTCATCTCGGTCATCTCAGTCAGTCGACCCGTGGCACCTGCTGGGTCTGCCCCGTGACCTCCTGCCAGCGGGCGTTCGACGCTTCACGTGGTAGCCTCAAGGTGCACTTGGCCTGGCACAAGCGTCGTGGTGATGTCGCCGCCACTTAGTGGCGAACGCCGGCCAAACGGTGGATCTGGACAGGTGCGAGGGGCTGGTCTAACCTCTCCACGTCTCCTGGCCAAAGCCCATCTGGCGGAGCCAGGAGATTGAATCTTTACCCTCGGGGCTCCTCCAGAAACAACAAAAAGCCACTTCGTGTGGCCACGTGGAATGTTGGAACGCTCGCCGCGGAGGAGAGGCTGCCACTCCTCTGTCGGGAGCTGGACCGGTACCGCCTGGATCTCTGCGACATTCAGGAGGTCTGGTGGACCGGCTCTGGCTCCCGCAAAACCACGACTGAAAAATGTCTAATTAATCAGCTTGTGCCGGAGGCCCCGGGGGGACAGGCGTCTATGACGTCTCCTGGCAAAACCCCATTTGGCGGGGCCAGGAGATTGAATCTTTACCCTCGGGGCTCCTCCAGAAACAACAAAAAACCACTTCGTGTGGCCACGTGGAATGTTGGAACGCTCACTGCGGAGGAGAGGCTGCCACTCTGTTGGGAGCTGGACTGGTACCGCCTGGATCTCTGCGGTATTCAGGAGGTCCGGTGGACCGGCTCTGGCTGCATTCACGATGAGGGGTGGACAGTCCTCCACTCGGTGCAGGATATTGCCAAACAACAGGGAGTGGCTCTTCTTCTGAACAAAAGAATGAAGGGGGCGTGGGAGCGTGGCGGTGAGGTGTGGGAACCTGTAAGCCCCAGGATACTTTGGGCTCGCCTTCCCATCAACCAGAGGCGAGGAGTGGTGGTCGTGGTTACTTATGCCACCACCGAAGACGAACATCCGTGGAGGGATGCAGGCAAAGCCGATGAGTCAGACGCTTTCTATGACCTCCTGTCACAGGTGCTGGCTAAAGTGGCCACTCGGGACAGAGTCATCTTGTTGGGTGACTTCAATGCCCGAGTTGGTCATGATGATGTCACCTGGGCTGGAGTGATTTGAAGGCATGGGCCAGATCAGCGCAATAACAACGGTAGGAGGCTGCTAGATTTTTGTGCAGCCCATGGGCTTGTAATTACCAACACGCTGTTCCGGCATCGGCGCATCCACACAACATCATGGATGCAGGCCGGGTCCAAGCAAGAACATCTGCTGGACTACGTAGTGACGGACCAGCGGATGCGAGCCCATGTCCTTGACACCAGGACCTACCATGGAGCTGATCTGCCCACTGACCATCGACTTGTCATCTGTAAGATGCGCCTGCCATTCCAGTGGTGGGTGTACACCCAGGACCCCATTCAAAACTAAGGTGGCCTGGTCTCAGCTAGCTGATGAAAGTTGCAAGCGAGAATTTCATCATCGCTTGCGGCTGGTGTTGGCATCGTCCCCCACTCCTCCTGATGTCGAGGGGAAATAGGCGAGGTTCAGGACTGTGGCTCATGCAGCTGCAGTGGCTACTTTGGGCACACGGTCCAAACCTCCCCAGATATTCTAGCTGAATGAGGAGGTGTTCCGGCTGGCTAAGAAAAAGCGACAGGCCCACTATCATCGGCTACAGCATCCCACGCCGGAAAATGAGGAGGCTTACCGCAGCCTTCGCTCGGAGGTTCGGAGAGCCATGAGGCGCTGCAAGGATGGGTTGGTGGTTGTGGAGTGCGACAGGGATGTCCTCTGGCTCCCACATTATTTAAAAAAAATTTGGACCACGTAGTTCGTGAAGCCTTCTATGGCTGTACCGGAGGAATCTCCATCTGGTACAGGTGCAAGGAGAGGATGATTGATGCCCAGGTGCGATCAAGGAATGGCTCCCTATTGCTTAACCATGTTATGTATGCCAATGATCTGGTAATTGCCGCTCACTCAGAGGAGGAGTTGGAGGCGCTGCTGCTGAAACTGGAGCGTCCCACTAAGAGGTGGGGCCTTACCATCAGCCCCACCAAAACTAAGCACCTGCCTGGGTACCATCGGACACTCCACCCCCACAACTCTCAATTGGTGATGGGGCAGTTGTGGAGAGAGTGGAGAGTTTCCCATACCTGGGCAGTGTGCTCATGACCGGCTCCGGTTTGACAGCAGAAGTCTCACTCCGAATCAGTCGAGTGGCATTATCTTTTAATCAGTTACGTAACGCTGTGTGGAAGCTACCTGGTCTGTCGCTCCGCACGAAGCTTCAGGTCTTCTGGGCCACAGTCATTCCCTCCCTTCTCTACGCTTGCAAAATGCGGACCCCCCTAATGGAACATCTTCGCCGGTTAGAAACATTTAGGCTGGCCTGCCTACGATCCATCCTGCGTTTAACCTGCAGGCTGGATTGTGTGAGGAGCTCACATATCCTTGAAAGATCTGGACAAATTCCTATCGGTGACCTCCAGCAGGCAAGGCTGCGTTGACTGGGTCATGTAGCCCGCATGCCCAGCCACCGCATGCCTTAACAGCTTTTGTTCGGCCGGATCGAGGGGGCTAAACGGGCGCAGCACAGGCTAAAAAAGAGATGGAGTGACGTGGTACAGGAGGACGTGGAACTGAATGGATTTGCCGATGACCGGTACCAGCGGTGTCAAGATCGGCCTCTGTGGAGGAGGCTCGTGAAGGACGCTGCTACTGGGCAGTTGGAGGCATTCGCCCTCCAACAACAACGGAGGGCGGAGGAGCGACGCTCACAACAATGAGCGGAGCGCCAGGCGGATAAAACGCAGCAAGTTGGCACAGTAGGGGGCACAGATGGTGCATCAGCCAGTCATCTCAGTCACCCATGGCACCTGCTGGGTCTGTCCCCTGACCTCCTCCTCCTGCACCTAGCCTGGCACAGCAGTCACCCATGGTACCTGAAGGGTCTGTCACATGATATCCTCCTCCTGTACCTAGCCTGGCACAGCAGTCAACCCATGGCACCTGCTGGGTCTGTCCCGTGACCTCCTCCTCCTGCACCTAGCCTGGCACAGCAGTCAACCCATGGCACCTGCTGGGTCTGTCCCGTGACCTCCTGCACCTAGCCTGGCACAGCAGTCAACCCATGACACCTGCTGGGTCTGTCCCGTGACCTCCTCCTGCACCTAGCCTGGCACAGCAGTCAACCCATGGCACCTGCAGGGTCTGTCCCGTGACCTCCTCCTGCACCTAGCCTGGCACAGCAGTCAACCCATGGCACCTGCTGGGTCTGCCCCGTGACCTCCTCCTCCTGCACCTAGCCTGGCACAGCAGTCAACCCATGGCACCTGCTGGGTCTGTCCCGTGACCTCCTGCACCTAGCCTGGCACCTGCTGGGTCTGTCCCGTGACCTCCTCCTGCACCTAGCCTGGCACAGCAGTCAACCCATGGCACCTGCTGGGTCTGTCCCGTGACCTCCTCCTCCTGCACCTAGCCTGGCACAGCAGTCGACCCATGGCACCTGCTGGGTCTGTCCCGTGACCTCCTGCACCTAGCCTGGCACCTGCTGGGTCTGTCCCGTGACCTCCTCCTGCACCTAGCCTGGCACAGCAGTCAACCCATGGCACCTGCTGGGTCTGTCCCGTGACCTCCTCCTCCTGCACCTAGCCTGGCACAGCAGTCGACCCGTGGCACCTGCTGGGTCTGTCCCGTGACCTCCTCCTCCTGCACCTAGCCTGGCACAGCAGTCAACCCACGGCACCTGCTGGGTCTGTCCAGTGACCTCCTCCTCATGCACCTAGCCTGGCACAGCAGTCAACCCGTGGCACCTGCTGGGTCTGCCCCGTGACCTCCTGCCAGCGGGCGTTCGACACTTCCCGTGGTAGCCTCAAGGTGCACATGGCCTGGCACAAGCGTCGTGGTGACGTCACCGCCACTCAGTGGCGAATGGCGGTTGTTGTTGTTGTGCGTTAATGGTGCAGTGTGTGTTGATTCTACAGTGCGCGTTTGTTAAATCTCGATTTGCAAGTTTTGTGACTGCGAGAAATCCATTCTCTTTGGTTCTTTGGGTAAAGTGGTCAAGTGGCTCTTTTTCAAATGTGTTAACCGCACAGTGCATTGTGTTGACTGTACAGTGCGTGTGTTGGCTGTACAGTGCGCGTGTTGGCCGTACAGTGTGTGTGTTAACCGTACAGTGTGTGCGTGTTAACTGTACAGTGTGTGTTGCCCGTACAGTGTGTGTTGGCTGTACAGTGTGTCGTGTTAACTGTGCAGTGTGTGTGTTGACAGTACAGTGTGTGTTGGCTGTACAGTGTGTGATGCCTGTACAGTGTGTGTTGACTGTACAGTGTGCGTTGGCTGTACAGTGTGGGTGTTGCCTGTACAGTGTGTGTTGCCTGTACAGTGTGTGTGTTGATTGTACAGTGTGTGTGTTAACCGTACAGTGTGTGCGTGTGTTGACCGTACAGTGTGTGCTTGTGTTGACTGTACAGTGCACGCACGATGGCCAGAGGAACTGAACTGGGCAGCCCAGCCCGTGGAGAAGACGCTTCGAAACCACCACCACAACAACAACCACAACAACCACAACAACCACAACAACAACCACAACAACAACCACAACAACCACAACAACCACAACAACAACAACCACAACAACCACCACACCATCTACACACGCCGCACCATCTTCAAACGCCACAACTTCCACCACAACCGCCACAACCACCGCCACAACCACCGCCACAACCACAACCACCACCACCGCAGCACCATCTACAACTACAGCATCATCATCAGCAGCATCAGCATCAGCAGCAGCGTCATCAGCTGAATCTCTTTGGGGTGTCCCGAGTTGCTGCTGCTGGTGGTGGCGGTGGTGGCGGTGGTGGCGGTGGTGGCGGTGGTGGCGGTGGTGGCGGTGGTGGCGGTGGTGGCGGTGGTGGCGGTGGTGGCGGTGGTGGTGATGACGACGATGATGGTGCAAGCACGGAGAGAAGCAGTGCAGAGCTTCTGGATGATGATGATGATGATGACGACGACGATGACGATGATGACGACGACGATGATGATGATTATGAGGTGAGGTGCACACGCTCGCTCACTCGCTCGCTCACCCACTCACCCACTCGCTCACTCACCTGTCTATTGACTCGCTCGCTCATTTGCTCGCTCGTTCGCTCACTCACCCACCCACTCACTCACCCACTCGCTCACTCATTCGCTCACTCACCTGTCCACTCACTCAGTTACTCACCCACTCACACAGTCACTCACCCACCCACTCACTCACCCACTCACCCACTCTCTCACTCACTCGCTCGCTCACTCACTCGCTCGCTCGCTCGCTCGCTCGCTCGCTCGCTCGCTCGCTCACCCACCCACCCACCCACTCACTCACCCACTCGCTCACTCACCTGTCCACTCGCTCACTCACTCACTCACTCACCCACTCACCTGTCCATCCACTCACTCACCTGTCCATCCACTCACTCACTCACTCGCTCACTCATTCACTCACTAACTCACTCACCCACTCACTCACACACTCACTCACTCACTCACCCACCCACTCACTCACTCACCTGTCCATCCACTCACTCGCTCGCTCACTCACCCGCTCACCCACCCACCCACTCACTCACCTGTCCATCCACTCACTCACTCGCTCGCTCACTCACTCAGTCACCCACTCACTCACTCACTCACCTGTCCATTGACTCACTCACTCACCCACTCACTCACTCACCTGTCCACTCACTCACTCACCTGTCCATTGACTCACTCACCCACCCACCCACTCACCCACCCACTCACCCACTCACCCACCCACCCACTCACACAGTCACTCACCCACCCACTCACACACTCACTCACCCACTCGCTCACTCATTCGCTCACTCACCTGTCCATTGACTCACTCGCTCACTCACTCACCCACTCACCCACCCACCCACACACTCACCCACTCGCTCACCCACCCACTCACCCACCCACCCACCCACACACTCACCCACCCGCTCACCCGCTCACTCTCACACTCACTCACCCACTCGCTCGCCTGTCCCCCTCTCACCCCCCACCACCATCTCCTCCTCCCAGCCCCTCATGGGCCGCTCCTCCCACGACACCAGCAGTGTCATCGTCACCGGCATCAGCACCGGCATCAGCAGCAGCAGCATCAGCAGCGGCAGCGGCATCAGCATCAGCAGCAGCAGCAGCAGCAGAATCTTCGCCGGCGCTGTCTGCCGCTTGACAGCGAAATCCTCCACCACCTCCACCACCTCCACCACCACCACCTGCACCTCCTGCACCACCACCACCACCACCACCTGCACCTCTTGCTGCACCTCTGCTGGTGCTGCCACCCGCGCCAGCTTCTACCTGGGCACCCGGCGCTGCCACACGGACAATGAGAAGAAGAGGCAGCAGGGAGGAGGAGGTGGTGATGGTGGTGGTGGTGGTGGTGGTGGTGATGATGGTGGAGGTGGTGGTGGTGGTGGTGATGGTGGTGGAGGTGGTGGTGGTGGAGGTGGTGATGGTGGTGGTGGAGGTGGAGCGATGATGCCGTACCGTTCACATTCGCCGTCGAGTGAATGGACAGGCGGTGGTGGTTGCGGTGACTCCCACCACCGTCACCACCGCCACCACCACCACCACCATCACGTGGGCGGTGGTGGCGGTGGTGGTGGTGGTGGTGGTGGTGGTGGTGGTGGTGGTGGTGGTGGCGGTGGTGGTGGTGGTGGTACCGCCCGGCAAATTATCCACAGCGGACACTTCATGGTGTCGCGTCCGCACAGCGACGAACATCGACGCAGGTTCCGTCACGCCGGTGGTGGCGGTGGCGAGGGCGGTGGTGGCGGCGGCGGTGGTGGTGGCGGCGGTGGCGGTGGTGGCGGTGGTGGTGGCGGTGGTGGCGTGGGGGAGGTGGGGGGGGGGCGGCAGGGGGGAGGGGCAGGGGGGAGGGGCCGAGGGGGGGGTGAAGATCGAGGCTCGACGCTGTGCACCTACCGCTACGGGCCGCGGGCTTCGTCACGACTCTCCATCGACGCGTCGCTCACGCGGCTCTTCGAGTGCATGAGCCTCGCCTACAGGTAGGGGAGACACGCTCGCTGAGCCACTCGCTCGCTCGCTCGCTCACTGAGCCACTCACTCACTCGCTCGCTCAGGCACTCACTCGCTCGCTCAGCGACTCACTCACTCGCTCGCTCGCTCACACACCCACACGCTCACTCGGCTGTTCGAGTGCATGAGCCTCGCCTACAGGTAGGGGAGACACGCTCGCTCAGCCACTCGCTCGCTCGCTCAGCCACTCACTCACTCGCTCGCTCGCTCACACACCCACACGCTCACGCGGCTGTTCGAGTGCATGAGCCTCGCCTACAGGTAGGGGAGACACGCTCGCTGAGCCACTCGCTCGCTCAGCCACTCACTCACTCACTCGCTCAGCCACTCACTCGCTCGCTCAGCCACTCACTCACTCGCTCGCTCGCTCACACACCCACACGCTCACTCGGCTGTTCGAGTGCATGAGCCTCGCCTACAGGTAGGGGAGACACGCTCGCTGAGCCACTCGCTCGCTCAGCCACTCACTCACTCACTCGCTCAGCCACTCACTCGCTCGCTCAGCCACTCACTCACTCACTCGCTCAGCCACTCACTCACTCGCTCAGCCACTCACTCACTCAGCCACTCACCTACTCGCTCGCTCACTCACTCGCTCACCCACACACTCACGCGGCTCTGCGAGTGCATGAGCCTCGCCTACAGGTAGGGGAGACACGCTCACTGAGCCACTCGCTCGCTCAGCCACTCGCTCGCTCAGCCACTCGCTCGCTCGCTCACTCACTGAACACTCGCTCACTCGCTCGCTCAGCCACTCGCTCGCTCGCTCAGCCACTCACTCGCTCGCTCACTCACTGAACACTCGCTCACTCGCTCGCTCAGCCACTCGCTCGCTCGCTCAGCCACTCGCTCGCTCAGCCACTCACTGAACACTCGCTCACTCGCTCGCTCAGCCACTCGCTCGCTCGCTCAGCCACTCGCTCGCTCGCTCACTCACTGAACACTCGCTCACTCGCTCGCTCAGCCACTCACTCGCTCGCTCGCTCACTGAACACTCACTCGCTCGCTCGCTCAGCCACTCACTCGCTCGCTCAGCCACTCACTCGCTCGCTCGCTCACTGAACACTTGCTCACTCGCTCGCTCAGCCACTCACTCGCTCGCTCAGCCACTCACTCACTCGCTCGCTCACTGAACACTCGCTCACTCGCTCGCTCAGCCACTCACTCGCTCGCTCAGCCACTCACTCACTCGCTCACTCGCTGAACACTCGCTCACTCGCTCGCTCAGCCACTCACTCGCTCGCTCAGCCACTCACTCACTCGCACACTCGCTGAACACTCGCTCACTCGCTCGCTCAGCCACTCACTCACTCGCTCGCTCGCTCACACACCCACACGCTCACGCGGCTGTTCGAGTGCATGAGCCTCGCCTACAGGTAGGGGAGACTCGCTCGCTGAGCCACTCGCTCGCTCAGCCACTCGCTCGCTCGCTCAGCCACTCACTCGCTCGCTCACTCACTGAACACTCGCTCACTCGCTCGCTCAGCCACTCGCTCGCTCAGCCACTCACTCGCTCGCTCGCTCACTCACTGAACACTCGCTCACCCGCTCGCTCAGCCACTCACTCACTCTCTCAGCCACTCACTGAACACTCGCTCACTCGCTCGCTCAGCCTCTCGCTCGCTCGCTCAGCCACTCGCTCGCTCGCTCAGCCACTCACTGAACACTCGCTCACTCGCTCGCTCAGCCTCTCGCTCGCTCGCTCAGCCACTCGCTCGCTCGCTCAGCCACTCACTCGCTCGCTCACTCACTGAACACTCGCTCACTCGCTCGCTCAGCCACTCGCTCGCTCGCTCAGCCACTCACTCGCTCGCTCGCTCGCTCACACACCCACACGCTCACGCGGCTCTTCGAGTGCATGAGCCTCGCCTACAGGTAGCGGAGACACGCACGACCCGCTCGCTCACTGAGCCACTCGCTCGCTCGCTCACTCACTGAGCCACTCACTCACTCAGCCACTCACTCATCCACTCACTCACTCAGCCACCCACCCACTCACTCGCTCAGCCACTCGCTCGCTCATCCACTCACTCACTCAGCCACCCACCCACTCGCTCGCTCAGCCACTCGCTCGCTCAGCCACTCACTCACTCAGCCACCCATCCACTCACTCACGCGGCTCTTCGAGTGCATGAGCCTCGCCTACAGGTAGCGGAGCCATGCTCAACTCGCTCACTCGCTCAGCCGCTCAGCCACTCGCTCGCTCACTCACTGAGCCACTCACTCGCTCGCTCAGCCACTCACTCACTCGCTCAGCCACTCACTCGCTCAGCCACTCGCTCGCTCGCTCGCTCAGCCACTCACTCGCTCACTCGCTCGCTCGCTCACTGAGCCACTCACTCACTCGCTCGCTCAGCCACTCACTCGCTCACCTCGCTCGCTCGCTCACTGAGCCACTCACTCACTCGCTCGCTCAGCCACTCACTCACTCAGCTACTCACTCGCTCAGCCACTCACTCACTCAGCCACTCACTCACTCAGCCACTCACTCACTCAGCCACTCACCTACTCGCTCGCTCACTCACTCGCTCACCCACACACTCACGCGGCTCTTCGAGTGCATGAGCCTCGCCTACAGGTAGCAGAGACACGCACGCACGCTCACTGAGCCACTCGCTCGCTCGCTCACTCACTGAGCCACTCACTCACTCAGCCACTCACTCAGCCACTCACTCGCTCGCTCAGCCACTCACTCGCTCAGCCACTTGCTCGCTCGCTCACCCACTCGCTCGCTCAGCCACTCACTCAGCCACCCATCCACTCACTCACGCGGCTCTTCGAGTGCATGAGCCTCGCCTACAGGTAGCGGAGCCATGCTCAACTCGCTCACTCGCTCAGCCGCTCAGCCACTCGCTCGCTCACTCACTGAGCCACTCACTCGCTCGCTCAGCCACTCACTCACTCACTCGCTCAGCCACTCACTCGCTCAGCCACTCGCTCGCTCGCTCGCTCAGCCACTCACTCGCTCACTCGCTCGCTCGCTCACTGAGCCACTCACTCACTCGCTCGCTCAGCCACTCACTCGCTCACTCGCTCGCTCGCTCACTGAGCCACTCACTCACTCGCTCGCTCAGCCACTCACTCACTCAGCTACTCACTCGCTCAGCCACTCACTCACTCAGCCACTCACTCACTCAGCCACTCACCTACTCGCTCGCTCACTCACTCGCTCACCCACACACTCACGCGGCTCTTCGAGTGCATGAGCCTCGCCTACAGGTAGCAGAGACACGCACGCACGCTCACTGAGCCACTCGCTCGCTCGTTCACTCACTGAGCCACTCACTCACTCAGCCACTCACTCAGCCACTCACTCGCTCGCTCAGCCAATCGCTCACTCGCTCGCTCAACCACTCACTCGCTCAGCCACTTGCTCGCTCGCTCAGCCACTCGCTCGCTCGCTCAGCCACTCACTCGCTCAGCCACTCACTCACTCAGCGACTCGCTCACTCACTCAGCCACTTACTCACTCAGCTGCTCGCTCGCTCGCTCAGCCACTACTCACTCGCTCACTCACTCACTCGCTCGTTCACTCACTGAGCCACTCACTCGCTCGCTCAGCCGCTCACTCGCTCACTCGCTCATTCACTCAGCCACTCGCTCAGCCACTCGCTCGATCGCTCAGCCACTCACTCACTCGCTCAGCCACTCACTCGCTCAGCCACTCACTCGCTCACTCACTCACTCAGCCACTCACTCACTCACCCTCTCACTCACTGAGCCACTCACTCGCTCACCCACTCACTCGCTCACTCACTCGCTCACTCACCCTCTCACTCACTGAGCCACTCACTCGCTCACCCACTCACTCGCTCAGCCACCTACTCACTCACTCGCTCAGCCACTCACTCACTCAGCCACCCATTCACTCACTCGCTCACCAGCTCACTCACCAGCCTAAATGTTAGAAACATTCAGGCTGGGCCCTGCCTACGATCCATCCTGGGTTTAACCTGCAGGCTGGATTGTGTGAGGAGCTCACAAATCCTTGAAAGATCTGGGCAAAGTCCCATCGGTGAGCTCCTACGGCAGGCAAGGCTGCGTTGGCTGGGTCATGTAGCCCGCATGCCCAGCCACCGCATGCCTAAACAGCTTTTGTTCGGCCGGATCGAGGGGGCTAAACGGGCGCGGCACGGGCTAGAGAAGAGATGGAGTGATGTGGTACAGGAGGACGTGGAGCTGAGTGGACTTGCCGATGACTGGTACCAGCGGTGTCAAGATCGGCCTCAGTGGAGGAGGCTCGTGAAGGACGCTACTGGGCAGTTGGAGGCAGTCGCCCTCCAACAACAACGGAGGGCGGAGGAGCGACGCTCACAACAACGAGCGGAGCGCCGGGTGGCTAAAGCACAGCAAGTTGGCACAGTAGGGGGCACAGGTGGTGCATCAGCCAGTCATCTCGGTCATCTCGGTCAGTCGACCCGTGGCACCTGCTGGGTCTGCCCCGTGACCTCCTGCCAGCGGGCGTTGATGATGGTAGCGGTGATTATGGTGGTGGTGGTGGTGATGGTGGTTAATAGTGATGATGATGGTGGTGATGGTGGTGGTGGTGGTGGTGGTGATGATGGTGGTGATGGTGATGATGGTGATGATGGTGATGATGATGATGGTGATGATGATGATGGTTGTGATGGTGGTGATGATGGTGGTGATGGTAATGGTGGTGGTGGTGGTGGTGATGATGGTGATCATGGTGGTGATGATGGTGGTGATGATGGTGGTGATGGTAATGGTGGTGGTGGTGGTGGTGATGGTGGTGATGATGGTGATGATGATGGTGATGGTGGTGGTGGTGATGGTGGTGGTGATGGT
>NW_027621378.1:112500-125000 GCF_964198595.1 Lampetra fluviatilis | reverse complement strand
CACTCACTCACACTCACTCATTCACTCACTCATTCACTCACTCACACTCACTCATTCACTCACTCACACTCACTCATTCACTCACTCACACTCACTCACACTCACTCATTCACTCACTCACACTCACTCATTCACTCACTCACACTCACTCATTCACTCACTCACACTCACTCATTCACTCACTCACACTCACTCATTCACTCACTCACACTCACTCATTCACTCACTCACACTCACTCATTCACTCACTGTCTCACTCATTCACTCACTCACACAAATGCACTCACACTCATTCCCACGCACACTCACACACTCATTCACACATTCACTCACTCTCACACTCTCACCCACTCGCTCACTCACACGCTCACCCACTCGCTCGCTCACTCACACGCTCACCCACTTGCTCACTCACACTCTCACCCACTCGCTCACTCACACTCTCACCCACTCGCTCACTCACACGCTCACCCACTTGCTCACTCACTCACCCACTCGCTCTCTCACTCGCACGCTCACCCACTCGCTCACCCACTCGCTCACTCACACGCTCACCCACTCGCTCACTCACACGCTCACCCACTTGCTCACCCACTCGCTCTCTCACTCGCACGCTCACCCACTCGCTCACCCACTCGCTCACCCACTCGCTCACTCACACGCTCACCCACTCGCTCACCCACTCGCTCACTCACACGCTCACCCACTTGCTCACTCGCTCACCCACTCGCTCACTCACACGCTCACCCACTTGCTCACTCACACGCTCACCCACTCGCTCACTCACTCTCACACTCGCTCACTCACACGCTCACCCACTTGCTCACTCACACGCTCACCCACTTGCTCACTCACTCACCCACTCGCTCTCTCACTCGCACGCTCACCCACTCGCTCACCCACTCGCTCACTCACACGCTCACCCACTTGCTCACTCACTCACCCACTCGCTCGCTCACCCACTCGCTCACTCACACGCTCACCCACTTGCTCACTCACTCACCCACTCGCTCGCTCACCCACTCGCTCACTCACACGCTCACCCACTCGCTCACTCACTCTCACACTCGCTCACTCACACACTCACTCACCCTCCCCGTGTCTCTCTACCCTTGTGTGTCTCCCTGTCCGCGTGTCCCAGTGGCAAGTTGGTGTCCCCGTGTCTCTCTGTCCCCCTGTCTCCCTGTCCGTGTGTCCCAGCGGCAAGCTCGTGTCTCCCTGTCCCCGTGTCTCTCTGCCCGTGTCTCCCTGTCCCCGCGTGTCCCAGCGGCAAGCTCGTGTCTCCCTGTCCCCGTGTCTCTCTGCCCGTGTCTCCCTGTCCCCGCGTGTCCCAGCGGCAAGCTGGTGTGTCCGTGTCTCCGTGTCTCTCTGCCCGTGTCTCCCTGTCTCCGTGTGTCCCAGCGACAAGTTGGTGTCCCCGTGTCTCTCTGCCCCCCTGTCTCCCTGTCCGTGTGTCCCAGCGGCAAGCTCGTGTCTCCCTGTCTCTGTGTCTCCGCGTGTCCCAGCAAGTTGGTGTCTCTGTGTCTCTGTCCCCGTGTCTCCGTGTGTCTCCCTGTCCCCGCGTGTCCCAGCGACAAGTTGGTGTCCCCGTGTCTCTCTCTGTCCACGTGTCTCTCCCTGTCTCCGTGTGTGTCTCCCTGTCCCCGTGTGTCTCTGTCCGCGTGTCCCAGCGGCAAGTTGGTGTCCCCGTGTCTCTCCGTGTCTCCGTGTGTCTCTCTGTCCGCGTGTCCCAGCGACAAGCTCGTGTCTCTGTGTCTCCGTGTGTCTCCCTGTCTGTGTGTGTGTCTCCCTGTCCGCGTGTCCCAGCGTCAAGCTCGTGTCTCCGTGTCTCTCTGTCCCCGTGTCTCTCTCCGCGTGTCTCCGCGTGTCCCAGCGTCAAGCCCGTGTTTCTGTGTCTCTCTGTCTCCGCGTGTCCCAGCGTCAAGCCCGTGTCTCCGTGTGTCTCTGTCCCCGCGTCTCCGTGTGTCTTTGTCCCCGTGTCTCCGTGTGTCTCCCTGTGTCTCTCCGCGTGTCTCCGCGTGTCCCAGCGTCAAGCCCGTGTCTCCGTGTGTCTCCGTGTGTCTCCGTGTGTCTCCCTGTGTCTCCGCGTGTCTCCGCGTGTCTCCGCGTCAAGCCCGTGTCTCCGTGTGTCTCTGTTCCCGTGTGTCTCCGTGTGTCTCCGTGTGTCTCCCTGTGTCTCTCCGCGTGTCTCCGCGTGTCCCAGCGTCAAGCCCGTGTCTCCGTGTGTCTCTGTCCCCGCGTCTCCGTGTGTCTCCGTGTGTCTCCCTGTGTCTCGGCGTGTCTCCGCGTGTCCCAGCGTCAAGCCCGTGTCTCCGTGTCTCTCCCTGTGTCTCCCTGTGTCTCCCTGTGTCTCTCCGCGTGTCTCCGCGTGTCCCAGCGTCAAGCCCGTGTCTCCGTGTGTCTCTGTCCCCGCGTCTCCGTGTGTCTCCCTGTGTCTCCCTGTGTCTCCGTGTGTCTCTGTCCCCGCGTCTCCGTGTGTCTCCCTGTGTCTCTCCGCGTGTCTCCGCGTGTCCCAGCGTCAAGCCCGTGTCTCCGTGTGTCTCTGTCCCCGTGTCTCTCCCTGTGTCTCCCTGTGTCTCTCCGCGTGTCTCCGCATGTCCCAGCGGCAAGCTGGTGTCTCCCAAGTGGAAGACGTTCAAGGGGCTGCGTCTCCTATGGAAGGACAAAATACGCCTCAACAACGCTATCTGGCGGGCCTGGCACCTGCAGTGTGAGGTCCCCTCACTGTGCACACTGTACACACTGTATACAGTGTGCACACTGTACACACTGTACACACTGAGCACAATGTACACACTGCGCACACTGTACGCACGAACACTGCACACACTGTACGCACTGTGCACGCTACACACTGCGCACACTGTACATGCTGTACACAATGCACACACTGCACACTGTACACTGTGCACACCGTATACAGTGTACACATTGCGCACACTGTACACTGTACACACTGTGGACACTGCATACAATGTACACACTGCACTGTACGCACACATGCTGAACACACACTGTGCACACTGCACACTGTACACACTGTGCACACTGTACACACTGTGCACACTGTACACACTGTGCACACTGTACACACTGTGCACACTGCATACCGTGCACACTGTACACGCTGTATACAAGCGCAGTGTGCACACTGTATACAGTGTACACACTGCGCACACTGTACATACCGTGCACACTGTACACACGCACACTGTACACATTCACACAGACACACTGTACACACACTGTACAGTGTGTGTACAGTGTGTGTGTGTGTGGTAGTGTAGCGGTTAGCAAGGCGCTAGCTAACAGCACTTGCCCCTGCAGCACTGCTAGAGGCTACCTGGGGGATCTTTGTGTCTATGGGCACTACTGCTGCTGCTGCTGCTACTGACAGCACTTGCCCCTGCTGCACTGCTAGAGGCTACCTGGGGGATCTTTGTCTTTGTGTCTATGGGTGATGCTGCTGCTACTGACAGCACTTGCCCCTGCTGCTGCTGGAGGCTACCTGGGGGAGCTTTGTCTTTGTGTTTATAGGCGCTACTGCTGCTGCTACTGACAGCACTTGCCTCTGCAGCACAGCTAGAGGCTACCTGGGGGAGCTTTGTCTTTGTGTTTATAGGCGCTACTGCTGCTGCTACTGACAGCACTTGCCCCTGCAGCACAGCTGGAGGCTACCTGGGGGCTCTTTGTCTTTGTCAGACGTGACGCGGCAGCGGAACTAACAGCACTTGCCCCTACAGCACAGCTAGAGGCTACCTGGGGGAGCTTTGTCTTTGTGTCTATGGGCACTGCTGCCGCAGCTGCTACTGACAGCACTTGCCCCTGCAGCACAGCTGGAGGCTACCTGGGGGCTCTTTGTCTTTGTCAGACGTGACGCGGCAGCGGAACTAACAGCACTTGCCCCTACAGCACAGCTGGAGGCTACCTGGGGGAGCTTTGTCTTTGTGTCTATGGGCACTGCTGCCGCAGCTGCTACTGACAGCACTTGCCCCTGCAGCACTGCTGGAGGCTACCTGGGGGCTCTTTGTCTTTGTGTTTATAGGCGCTACTGCTGCTGCCACTCACAGCACTTGCCCCTACAGCACAGCTGGAGGCTACCTGGGGGCTCTTTGTCTTTGTCAGACGTGACGCGGCAGCGGAACTAACAGCACTTGCCCCTACAGCACAGCTGGAGGCTACCTGGGGGCTCTTTGTCTTTGTCAGACGTGACGCGGCAGCGGAACTAACAGCACTTGCCCCTACAGCACAGCTGGAGGCTACCTGGGGGCTCTTTGTCTTTGTCAGACGTGACGCGGCAGCGGAACTAACAGCACTTGCCCCTACAGCACAGCTGGAGGCTACCTGGGGGCTCTTTGTCTTTGTCAGACGTGACGCGGCAGCGGAACCCGGTGTGCAACTTCGTGACGCCGCTCGAGGGCGGCGAGGAGACTCAGAAGAGCGGCGACGCCGAGGTGGGAGGAGATCGTCATCGTCATCATCAGCACTGTCATCATCATCATCAGCAGTGTCATCAGCATCAACATCAGCTGTGTCATCATCATCATCATCAGTGTCATCATCATCAGTGTCATCATCAGTGTCATCATCATCATCAGTGTCATCATCATCATCAGTGTCATCATCATCATCATCAGTGTCATCATCAGTGTCATCATCATCATCATCAGTGTCATCATCAGTGTCATCATCATCAGTGTCATCATCATCATCATTGTCATCATCAGTGTCATCATCATCATCAGTGTCATCATCAGTGTCATCATCATCAGTGTCATCATCAGTGTCATCATCATCATCATCAGTGTCATCATCAGTGTCATCATCATCAGTGTCATCATCAGTGTCATCATCATCATCAGTGTCATCATCATCATCAGTGTCATCATCAGTGTCATCATCATCAGTGTCATCATCAGTGTCATCATCATCATCATCAGTGTCATCATCATCAGTGTCATCATCATCATCAGTGTCATCATCAGTGTCATCATCATCATCAGTGTCATCATCATCAGCAGTGTCATCATCAGTGTCAGTGTCATCATCATCGTCATCATCAGTGTCATCATCATCAGTGTCATCATCATCAGTGTCATCATCATCAGTGTCATCATCAGTGTCATCATCATCATTATCAGTGTCATCATCATCATCAGTGTCATCATCATCATCAGTGTCATCATCAGTGTCAGTGTCATCATCATCATCATCATCAGTGTCATCATCATCGTCATCATCATCAGTGTCATCATCAGTGTCATCATCATCATCAGTGTCATCATCAGTGTCATCATCATCATCAGTGTCATCATCATCATCATCAGCAGCATCAGCAGCATCATTATCAGTAGCGGCAGTAGCAGTAGCATCATCATCATGATTGACTGAGTGACTGAGTGACTGACTGAGTGACTGAGTGACTGACTGAGTGAGTGACTGAGTGACTGACTGAGTGACTGAGTGAGTGAGTGAGTGACTGACTGACTGAGTGACTGAGTGACTGACTGAGTGACTGAGTGACTGAGTGACTGAGTGACTGACTGAGTGACTGACTGAGTGAGTGACTGAGTGACTGACTGAGTGACTGAGTGAGTGAGTGAGTGACTGACTGAGTGAGTGACTGAGTGACTGACTGAGTGACTGAGTGACTGAGTGAGTGACTGTCTGAGTGACTGACTGAGTGAGTGACTGAGTGACTGACTGAGTGACTGAGTGAGTGAATGGCTGAGTGACTGAGTGAATGGCTGAGTGACTGACTGAGTGAGTGACTGAGTGACTGACTGAGTGACTGAGTGAGTGAATGGCTGAGTGACTGAGTGACTGAGTGAATGGCTGAGTGACTGACTGAGTGAGTGACTGAGTGACTGACTGAGTGACTGAGTGAGTGAATGGCTGAGTGACTGAGTGAATGGCTGAGTGACTGACTGAGTGAGTGACTGAGTGACTGAGTGACTGACTGAGTGAGTGAGTGACTGACTGAGTGACTGAGTGACTGACTGAGTGAGTGACTGAGTGACTGAGTGACTGACTGAGTGATTGAGTGACTGACTGAGTGAGTGACTGAGTGACTGACTGAGTGACTGACTGAGTGAGTGACTGAGTGACTGACTGAGTGAGTGAGTGAGTGAGTGACTGACTGAGTGACTGAGTGACTGAGTGACTGAGTGAGTGACTGTCTGAGTGACTGACTGAGTGAGTGACTGAGTGACTGACTGAGTGACTGAGTGACTGAGTGAGTGACTGAGTGAGTGAGTGACTGACTGAGTGAGTGACTGACTGATTGACTGAGTGACTGAGTGACTGACTGAGTGACTGAGTGACTGACTGAGTGAGTGACTGAGTGACTGACTGAGTGACTGAGTGAGTGAGTGAGTGACTGACTGACTGAGTGACTGAGTGACTGACTGAGTGACTGAGTGACTGAGTGACTGAGTGACTGAGTGACTGACTGAGTGACTGACTGAGTGAGTGACTGAGTGACTGACTGAGTGACTGAGTGAGTGAGTGACTGACTGAGTGAGTGACTGAGTGACTGACTGAGTGACTGAGTGACTGAGTGACTGACTGAGTGACTGAGTGACTGACTGAGTGAGTGACTGAGTGACTGACTGAGTGACTGAGTGAGTGAGTGAGTGACTGACTGACTGAGTGACTGAGTGACTGACTGAGTGACTGAGTGACTGAGTGACTGAGTGACTGACTGAGTGACTGACTGAGTGAGTGACTGAGTGACTGACTGAGTGACTGAGTGAGTGAGTGAGTGACTGACTGAGTGAGTGACTGAGTGACTGACTGAGTGACTGAGTGACTGAGTGAGTGACTGTCTGAGTGACTGACTGAGTGAGTGACTGAGTGACTGACTGAGTGACTGAGTGAGTGAATGGCTGAGTGACTGAGTGAATGGCTGAGTGACTGACTGAGTGAGTGACTGAGTGACTGACTGAGTGACTGAGTGAGTGAATGGCTGAGTGACTGAGTGACTGAGTGAATGGCTGAGTGACTGACTGAGTGAGTGACTGAGTGACTGACTGAGTGACTGAGTGAGTGAATGGCTGAGTGACTGAGTGAATGGCTGAGTGACTGACTGAGTGAGTGACTGAGTGACTGAGTGACTGACTGAGTGAGTGAGTGACTGACTGAGTGACTGAGTGACTGACTGAGTGAGTGACTGAGTGACTGAGTGACTGACTGAGTGATTGAGTGACTGACTGAGTGAGTGACTGAGTGACTGACTGAGTGACTGACTGAGTGAGTGACTGAGTGACTGACTGAGTGAGTGAGTGAGTGACTGACTGAGTGACTGAGTGACTGAGTGACTGAGTGAGTGACTGTCTGAGTGACTGACTGAGTGAGTGACTGAGTGACTGACTGAGTGACTGAGTGACTGAGTGAGTGACTGAGTGAGTGAGTGACTGACTGACTGAGTGACTGAGTGACTGACTGAGTGACTGACTGAGTGAGTGACTGTCTGAGTGACTGACTGAGTGAGTGACTGAGTGACTGACTGAGTGACTGAGTGAGTGAGTGAGTGACTGACTGAGTGACTGACTGAGTGAGTGAGTGACTGACTGACTGAGTGACTGAGTGACTGACTGAGTGAGTGACTGAGTGAGTGACTGAGTGACTGAGTGAGTGAGTGACTGAGTGAGTGACTGAGTGACTGAGTGAGTGAGTGACTGAGTGACTGAGTGACTGACTGAGTGACTGAGTGACTGACTGAGTGACTGAGTGACTGACTGAGTGAGTGAGTGACTGGGTGACTGACTGAGTGAGTGAGTGACTGACTGACTGAGTGACTGAGTGACTGACTGAGTGACTGACTGACTGAGTGACTGAGTGACTGACTGAGTGACTGAGTGACTGAGTGACTGACTGAGTGAGTGAGTGACTGACTGAGTGACTGAGTGACTGACTGACTGAGTGACTGAGTGACTGACTGAGTGACTGAGTGACTGAGTGACTGACTGACTGACTGAGTGACTGTCTGAGTGACTGACTGAGTGACTGACTGAGTGAGTGACTGAGTGACTGACTGAGTGACTGACTGAGTGACTGAGTGAGTGAGTGACTGAGTGACTGACTGACTGAGTGACTGAGTGACTGAGTGAGTGAGTGAGTGAGTGACTGACTGAGTGACTGAGTGACTGACTGAGTGACTGAGTGACTGACTGAGTGAGTGAGTGACTGACTGAGTGAGTGACTGAGTGAGTGACTGAGTGACTGAGTGAGTGAGTGACTGAGTGACTGACTGAGTGACTGAGTGACTGACTGAGTGAGTGAGTGAGTGACTGAGTGAGTGACTGAGTGAGTAACTGAGTGACTGAGTGACTGAGTGACTGACTGAGTGACTGAGTGACTGACTGAGTGAGTGACTGAGTGACTGACTGAGTGACTGAGTGACTGACTGAGTGAGTGACTGACTGAGTGACTGAGTGACTGACTGAGTGAGTGACTGAGTGAGTGACTGAGTGACTGACTGAGTGACTGAGTGACTGACTGAGTGAGTGACTGAGTGACTGACTGAGTGACTGAGTGACTGACTGAGTGAGTGACTGAGTGACTGAGTGACTGAGTGACTGACTGAGTGACTGAGTGACTGACTGAGTGAGTGACTGAGTGACTGAGTGACTGACTGAGTGAGTGACTGACTGAGTGACTGAGTGACTGACTGAGTGAGTGACTGAGTGACTGAGTGAGTGACTGAGTGACTGACTGAGTGACTGAGTGACTGACTGAGTGACTGAGTGACTGACTGAGTGAGTGACTGAGTGACTGAGTGACTGAGTGACTGAGTGACTGACTGAGTGACTGACTGAGTGACTGACTGAGTGACTGAGTGACTGACTGAGTGACTGACTGAGTGACTGACTGACTGAGTGACTGAGTGACTGACTGAGTGACTGAGTGAGTGAGTGAGTGACTGAGTGACTGACTGACTGAGTGACTGAGTGACTGACTGACTGACTGAGTGACTGAGTGAGTGACTGACTGACTGACTGAGTGACTGAGTGACTGAGTGACTGAGTGAGTGACTGGGTGACTGACTGAGTGACTGAGTGACTGACTGAGTGACTGAGTGACTGAGTGAGTGAGTGAGAGACTGAGTGAGTGACTGAGTGACTGAGTGAGTGACTGACTGAGTGAGTGACTGAGTGACTGAGTGAGTGAGTGAGAGACTGAGTGAGTGACTGAGTGACTGACTGAGTGACTGAGTGAGAGACTGAGTGAGTGTGTGAGTGAGTGAGTGAGTGAGAGACTGAGTGAGTGACTGAGTGACTGACTGAGTGACTGACTGAGTGACTGAGTGAGAGACTGAGTGAGTGTGTGAGTGACTGAGTGAGTGAGTGAGAGACTGAGTGAGTGACTGAGTGACTGACTGAGTGAGTGACTGAGTGACTGAGTGAGAGACTGAGTGAGTGTGTGAGTGACTGAGTGAGTGAGTGACTGACTGACTGACTGAGTGAGTGACTGAGTGACTGAGTGAGTGAGAGACTGAGTGAGTGACTGAGTGACTGAGTGACTGACTGAGTGACTGAGTGAGTGACTGAGTGAGTGAGTGAGAGACTGAGTGAGTGACTGAGTGACTGACTGAGTGACTGAGTGAGTGACTGAGTGAGAGACTGAGTGAGTGACTGAGTGACTGACTGAGTGAGTGACTGAGTGAGAGACTGACTGACTGACTGACTGAGTGACTGAGTGAGTGACTGAGTGAGTGAGTGAGAGACTGAGTGAGTGACTGAGTGACTGACTGAGTGACTGAGTGAGTGACTGAGTGAGAGACTGAGTGAGTGACTGAGTGACTGACTGAGTGAGTGAGTGACTGAGTGAGTGACTGACTGACTGACTGACTGACTGAGTGACTGAGTGACTGAGTGACTGACTGACTGACTGAGTGAGTGAGTGAGTGACTGACTGACTGAGTGACTGAGTGACTGACTGACTGACTGAGTGACTGAGTGACTGACTGACTGAGTGACTGAGTGAGTGACTGACTGACTGAGTGAGTGAGTGAGTGACTGAGTGACTGAGTGAGTGACTGAGTGAGTGAGTGAGAGACTGAGTGAGTGACTGAGTGACTGACTGAGTGACTGAGTGAGTGACTGAGTGAGAGACTGAGTGAGTGACTGAGTGACTGACTGAGTGACTGAGTGAGTGACTGAGTGAGTGACTGACTGACTGACTGACTGAGTGACTGACTGAGTGAGTGACTGAGTGACTGACTGAGTGACTGACTGAGTGACTGAGTGAGTGAGTGAGTGAGTGAGTGACTGAGTGACTGAGTGACTGACTGACTGAGTGACTGAGTGACTGACTGACTGACTGAGTGACTGAGTGACTGACTGACTGACTGAGTGACTGACTGAGTGACTGAGTGACTGAGTGACTGAGTGAGTGACTGAGTGACTGACTGAGTGACTGAGTGACTGACTGAGTGAGTGAGTGAGAGACTGAGTGAGTGACTGAGTGACTGAGTGAGTGACTGACTGAGTGAGTGACTGAGTGACTGAGTGAGTGACTGAGTGAGAGACTGAGTGAGTGTGTGAGTGAGTGAGTGAGTGAGAGACTGAGTGAGTGACTGAGTGACTGACTGAGTGACTGACTGAGTGACTGAGTGAGAGACTGAGTGAGAGACTGAGTGAGTGACTGAGTGACTGACTGACTGACTGAGTGAGTGACTGAGTGACTGAGTGAGAGACTGAGTGAGTGTGTGAGTGACTGAGTGAGTGAGTGACTGACTGACTGACTGAGTGAGTGACTGAGTGACTGAGTGAGTGAGAGACTGAGTGAGTGACTGAGTGACTGAGTGACTGACTGAGTGACTGAGTGAGTGACTGAGTGAGTGAGTGAGAGACTGAGTGAGTGACTGAGTGACTGACTGAGTGACTGAGTGAGTGACTGAGTGAGAGACTGAGTGAGTGACTGAGTGACTGACTGAGTGAGTGACTGAGTGAGAGACTGACTGACTGACTGACTGAGTGACTGAGTGAGTGACTGAGTGAGTGAGTGAGAGACTGAGTGAGTGACTGAGTGACTGACTGAGTGACTGAGTGAGTGACTGAGTGAGAGACTGAGTGAGTGACTGAGTGACTGACTGAGTGAGTGAGTGAGTGACTGAGTGAGTGACTGACTGACTGACTGAGTGACTGAGTGACTGAGTGACTGACTGACTGAGTGAGTGAGTGACTGACTGACTGAGTGACTGAGTGACTGACTGACTGACTGACTGAGTGACTGAGTGACTGACTGACTGAGTGACTGAGTGAGTGACTGACTGACTGAGTGAGTGAGTGAGTGACTGAGTGACTGAGTGACTGACTGAGTGACTGAGTGAGTGACTGAGTGAGAGACTGAGTGAGTGACTGAGTGACTGACTGAGTGAGTGAGTGAGTGACTGAGTGAGTGACTGAGTGAGTGACTGAGTGACTGACTGACTGAGTGACTGAGTGACTGAGTGACTGACTGACTGAGTGAGTGAGTGAGTGAGTGAGTGACTGAGTGACTGAGTGAGTGACTGAGTGAGTGACTGAGTGAGTGACTGACTGACTGACTGAGTGACTGAGTGACTGAGTGACTGACTGACTGAGTGAGTGAGTGAGTGATCGACTGACTGACTGACTGAGTGAGTGACTGACTGACTGACTGACTGAGTGACTGAGTGACTGACTGACTGAGTGACTGAGTGACTGACTGAGTGAGTGAGTGAGTGAGTGACTGAGTGAGTGAGTGACTGAGTGACTGAGTGAGTGAGAGACTGAGTGAGTGACTGAGTGACTGAGTGACTGACTGAGTGACTGAGTGAGTGACTGAGTGAGTGAGTGAGAGACTGAGTGAGTGACTGAGTGACTGACTGAGTGACTGAGTGAGTGACTGAGTGAGAGACTGAGTGAGTGACTGAGTGACTGACTGAGTGAGTGACTGAGTGAGAGACTGACTGACTGACTGACTGAGTGACTGAGTGAGTGACTGAGTGAGTGAGTGAGAGACTGAGTGAGTGACTGAGTGACTGACTGAGTGACTGAGTGAGTGACTGAGTGAGAGACTGAGTGAGTGACTGAGTGACTGACTGAGTGAGTGAGTGACTGAGTGAGTGACTGACTGACTGACTGACTGAGTGACTGAGTGACTGAGTGACTGAGTGACTGACTGACTGACTGAGTGAGTGACTGAGTGACTGAGTGACTGACTGACTGACTGAGTGACTGAGTGACTGACTGACTGAGTGACTGAGTGAGTGACTGACTGACTGAGTGAGTGAGTGAGTGACTGAGTGACTGAGTGAGTGAGTGAGAGACTGAGTGAGTGACTGAGTGACTGACTGAGTGACTGAGTGAGTGACTGAGTGAGAGACTGAGTGAGTGACTGAGTGACTGACTGAGTGACTGAGTGAGTGACTGAGTGAGTGACTGACTGACTGACTGACTGAGTGACTGACTGAGTGAGTGACTGAGTGACTGACTGAGTGACTGACTGAGTGACTGAGTGAGTGAGTGAGTGAG
>NW_027621378.1:75000-102500 GCF_964198595.1 Lampetra fluviatilis | reverse complement strand
ATAGTGTAGTGTGTAGTGTAGTGTATAGTGCAGTGTATAGTGCAGTGTGTAGTGTAGTGTGTAGTGTAGTGTGTAGTGTAGTAGTGTAGTGTAGTGTGTAGTGTATAGTGTAGTGTATAGTGTAGTGTAGTAGTGTGTAGTGTAGTGTGTAGTGTAGTGTGTAGTGTAGTGTGTAGTGTAGTGTGTAGTGTAGTAGTGTAGTGTAGTGTGTAGTGTATAGTGTAGTGTATAGTGTAGTGTAGTAGTGTGTAGTGTAGTGTGTAGTGTAGTGTAGTGTGTAGTGTAGTGTGTAGTGTATAGTGTAGTGTAGTGTATAGTGTAGTGTATAGTGTAGTAGTGTATAGTGTAGTGCAGTGTATAGTGTAGTGTATAGTGTAGTGTAGTGTATAGTGTAGTGTATAGTGTAGTGTATAGTGTAGTGTATAGTGTAGTGTATAGTGTAGTGTGTAGTGTAGTGTATAGTGTAGTGTATAGTGTAGTAGTGTATAGTGTAGTGTGTAGTGTAGTGTATAGTGTAGTAGTGTGTAGTGTAGTGTGTAGTGTAGTGTAGTGTGTAGTGTAGTGTGTAGTGTATAGTGTAGTGTAGTGTATAGTGTAGTGTATAGTGTAGTGTGTAGTGTAGTGTATAGTGTAGTGTATAGTGTAGTGTATAGTGCAGTGTATAGTGTAGTGTATAGTGTAGTGTAGTGTGTAGTGTATAGTGTAGTGTAGTGTATAGTGTAGTGTATAGTGTAGTGTGTAGTGTAGTGTATAGTGTAGTGTATAGTGTAGTGTATAGTGCAGTGTATAGTGTAGTGTATAGTGTAGTGTAGTGTGTAGTGTATAGTGTAGTGTAGTGTATAGTGTAGTGTATAGTGTAGTGTATAGTGTAGTGTATAGTGCAGTGTATAGTGTAGTGTATAGTGTAGTGTAGTGTGTAGTGTATAGTGTAGTGTAGTGTATAGTGTAGTGTAGTGTGTAGTGTATAGTATAGTGTAGTGTGTAGTGTAGTGTGTAGTGTAGTGTATAGTGTAGTGTATAGTGTGTAGTGTAGTGTGTAGTGTATAGTGTATAGTGTAGTGTATAGTGTAGTGTATAGTGCAGTGTATAGTGTAGTGTATAGTGTAGTGTGTAGTGTAGTGTGTAGTGTATAGTGTATAGTGTAGTGTATAGTGTAGTGTATAGTGCAGTGTATAGTGTAGTGTATAGTGTAGTGTAGTGTGTAGTGTATAGTGTAGTGTAGTGTATAGTGTAGTGTAGTGTGTAGTGTATAGTATAGTGTAGTGTGTAGTGTAGTGTATAGTGTAGTGTATAGTGTAGTGTATAGTGTAGTGTGTAGTGTAGTGTATAGTGTAGTGTATAGTGTAGTAGTGTATAGTGTAGTGTGTAGTGTAGTGTGTAGTGTAGTGTATAGTGTAGTGTATAGTGTAGTGTGTAGTGTAGTGTGTAGTGTAGTGTGTAGTGTAGTGTGTAGTGTGTAGTGTAGTGTGTAGTGTAGTGTGTAGTGTAGTGTGTAGTGTAGTGTGTAGTGTAGTGTGTAGTGTAGTGTGTAGTGTATAGTGTAGTGTGTAGTGTAGTGTGTAGTGTAGTGTATAGTGTAGTGTGTAGTGTAGTGTGTAGTGTAGTGTGTAGTGTAGTGTGTAGTGTAGTGTGTAGTGTATAGTGTAGTGTGTAGTGTAGTGTGTAGTGTAGTGTGTAGTGTAGTGTGTAGTGTAGTGTAGTGTGTAGTGTAGTGTAGTGTGTAGTGTGTAGTGTAGTATAGTGTGTAGTGTAGTGTGTAGTGTAGTGTAAGTGTAGTGTATAGTGTAGTGTATAGTGTAGTGTGTAGTGTAGTGTGTAGTGTAGTGTGTAGTGTAGTGTGTAGTGTAGTGTGTAGTGTAGTGTATAGTGTAGTGTATAGTGTAGTGTATAGTGTAGTGTGTAGTGTAGTGTGTAGTGTAGTGTATAGTGTAGTGTATAGTGTAGTGTATAGTGTAGTGTGTAGTGTAGTGTGTAGTGTAGTGTATAGTGTAGTGTGTAGTGTATAGTGTAGTGTATAGTGAAGTGTATAGTGTAGTGTATAGTGTAGTGTATAGTGTAGTGTGTAGTGTAGTGTAGTGTGTAGTGTGTAGTATAGTGTAGTGTGTAGTGTAGTGTGTAGTGTAGTGTGTAGTGTAGTGTAGTGTGTAGTGTAGTGTGTAGTGTATAGTGTAGTGTGTAGTGTAGTGTATAGTGTAGTGTGTAGTGTAGTGTATAGTGTTGTGTATAGTAGTGTATAGTGTAGTGTATAGTGTAGTGTAGTGTGTAGTGTAGTGTATAGTGTAGTGTATAGTGTAGTGTGTAGTGTAGTGTATAGTGTAGTGTGTAGTGTAGTGTATAGTGTAGTGTATAGTGTAGTGTATAGTGTAGTGTATAGTGTAGTGTATAGTGTAGTGTGTAGTGTAGTGTATAGTGTAGTGTGTAGTGTAGTGTGTAGTGTAGTGTATAGTGTAGTGTATAGTGTAGTGTGTAGTGTAGTGTATAGTGTAGTGTATAGTGTAGTGTATAGTGTAGTGTGTAGTGTAGTGTATAGTGTAGTGTATAGTGTAGTGTATAGTGTAGTGTATAGTGTAGTGTATAGTGTAGTGTAGTGTGTAGTGTAGTGTGTAGTGTAGTGTGTAGTGTAGTGTATAGTGTAGTGTGTAGTGTATAGTGTAGTGTATAGTGTAGTGTATAGTGTAGTGTATAGTGTAGTGTATAGTGCAGTGTGTAGTGTAGTGTAGTGTGTAGTGTATAGTGTAGTGTATAGTGTAGTGTGTAGTGTAGTGTATAGTGTAGTGTATAGTGTAGTGTGTAGTGTAGTGTGTAGTGTAGTGTATAGTGTAGTGTATAGTGTAGTGTATAGTGTAGTGTATAGTGTAGTGTAGTGTGTAGTGTATAGTGTAGTGTGTAGTGTAGTGTGTAGTGTAGTGTATAGTGTAGTGTATAGTGTAGTGTATAGTGTAGTGTATAGTGTAGTGTAGTGTGTAGTGTAGTGTGTAGTGTATAGTGTAGTGTGTAGTGTAGTGTGTAGTGTAGTGTGTAGTGTAGTGTATAGTGTAGTGTATAGTGTAGTGTATAGTGTAGTGTGTAGTGCAGTGTGTAGTGTAGTGTGTAGTGTAGTGTGTAGTGTAGTGTGTAGTGTAGTGTATAGTGTAGTGTATAGTGTAGTGTATAGTGTAGTGTGTAGTGTAGTGTGTAGTGTAGTGTATAGTGTAGTGTATAGTGTAGTGTATAGTGTAGTGTATAGTGTAGTGTGTAGTGTAGTGTATAGTGTAGTGTGTAGTGTAGTGTATAGTGTAGTGTATAGTGTAGTGTATAGTGTAGTGTATAGTGTAGTGTATAGTGTAGTGTGTAGTGTAGTGTATAGTGTAGTGTGTAGTGTATAGTGTAGTGTATAGTGTAGTAGTGTGTAGTGTGTAGTGTATAGTGCAGTGTATAGTGTAGTGTATAGTGTAGTGTGTAGTGTAGTAGTGTGTAGTGTAGTGTGTAGTGTATAGTGTAGTGTATAGTGTAGTGTGTAGTGTAGTGTGTAGTGTAGTAGTGTGTAGTGTAGTGTGTAGTGTATAGTGTAGTGTATAGTGTAGTAGTGTGTAGTGTATAGTGTATAGTGTAGTGTATAGTGTAGTGTATAGTGTAGTAGTGTAGTGTATAGTGTAGTGTATAGTGTAGTAGTGTGTAGTGTATAGTGTAGTGTATAGTGTAGTGTATAGTGTAGTGTATAGTGTAGTGTATAGTAGTGTGTAGTGTAGTGTGTAGTGTAGTGTGTAGTGTGTAGTGTATAGTGTAGTGTATAGTGTAGTGTATAGTGTAGTGTATAGTAGTGTGTAGTGTAGTGTGTAGTGTAGTGTGTAGTGTGTAGTGTATAGTGTAGTGTATAGTGTAGTGTGTAGTGTAGTGTATAGTGTAGTGTGTAGTGTAGTGTATAGTGTAGTGTATAGTGTAGTGTATAGTGTAGTGTGTAGTGTATAGTGTAGTGTGTAGTGTAGTGTGTAGTGTAGTGTGTAGTGTATAGTGTAGTGTGTAGTGTAGTGTATAGTGTAGTGTATAGTGTAGTGTATAGTGTAGTGTATAGTGTAGTGTGTAGTGTAGTGTGTAGTGTAGTGTATAGTGTAGTGTATAGTGTAGTGTATAGTGTAGTGTATAGTGTAGTGTGTAGTGTAGTGTGTAGTGTATAGTGTATAGTGTAGTGTGTAGTGTAGTGTATAGTGTAGTGTATAGTGTAGTGTATAGTGTAGTGTGTAGTGTATAGTGTAGTGTGTAGTGTAGTGTATAGTGTAGTGTATAGTGTAGTGTATAGTGTAGTGTATAGTGTAGTGTATAGTGTAGTGTATAGTGCAGTGTGTAGTGTAGTGTGTAGTGTATAGTGTAGTGTATAGTGTAGTGTGTAGTGTAGTGTGTAGTGTAGTGTGTAGTGTATAGTGTAGTGTATAGTGTAGTGTATAGTGTAGTGTATAGTGTAGTGTGTAGTGTAGTGTGTAGTGTAGTGTATAGTGTAGTGTATAGTGTAGTGTATAGTGTAGTGTATAGTGTAGTGTGTAGTGTAGTGTGTAGTGTATAGTGTATAGTGTAGTGTGTAGTGTAGTGTATAGTGTAGTGTATAGTGTAGTGTGTAGTGTAGTGTGTAGTGTATAGTGTAGTGTGTAGTGTAGTGTATAGTGTAGTGTGTAGTGTAGTGTGTAGTGTAGTGTATAGTGTAGTGTATAGTGTAGTGTATAGTGTAGTGTATAGTGTAGTGTGTAGTGTAGTGTGTAGTGTAGTGTATAGTGTAGTGTATAGTGTAGTGTATAGTGTAGTGTGTAGTGTAGTGTATAGTGTAGTGTGTAGTGTAGTGTATAGTGTAGTGTATAGTGTAGTGTGTAGTGTAGTGTGTAGTGTGTAGTGTATAGTGTAGTGTGTAGTGTAGTGTATAGTGTAGTGTATAGTGTAGTGTGTAGTGTAGTGTATAGTGTAGTGTATAGTGTAGTGTATAGTGTAGTGTGTAGTGTAGTGTATAGTGTAGTGTATAGTGTAGTGTGTAGTGTAGTGTATAGTGTAGTGTATAGTGTAGTGTGTAGTGTAGTGTGTAGTGTAGTGTATAGTGTAGTGTATAGTGTAGTGTATAGTGTAGTGTGTAGTGTAGTGTATAGTGTAGTGTGTAGTGTAGTGTATAGTGTAGTGTATAGTGTAGTGTGTAGTGTAGTGTGTAGTGTATAGTGTAGTGTGTAGTGTAGTGTATAGTGTAGTGTATAGTGTAGTGTATAGTGTAGTGTATAGTGTAGTGTGTAGTGTAGTGTGTAGTGTAGTGTATAGTGTAGTGTATAGTGTAGTGTATAGTGTAGTGTGTAGTGTAGTGTGTAGTGTAGTGTGTAGTGTAGTGTATAGTGTAGTGTATAGTGTAGTGTATAGTGTAGTGTATAGTGTAGTGTAGTGTATAGTGTAGTGTATAGTGTAGTGTATAGTGTAGTGTATAGTTTAGTGTATAGTGTAGTGTAGTGTATAGTGTAGTGTATAGTGTAGTGTATAGTGTAGTGTATAGTGTAGTGTATAGTGTAGTGTATAGTGTAGTGTATAGTGTAGTGTATAGTGTAGTGTAGTGTATAGTGTAGTGTGTAGTGTAGTGTGTAGTGTAGTGTATAGTGTAGTGTATAGTGTAGTGTATAGTGTAGTGTAGTGTATAGTGTAGTGTATAGTGTAGTGTGTAGTGTAGTGTATAGTGTAGTGTATAGTTTAGTGTAGTGTGTAGTGTAGTGTATAGTGTAGTGTGTAGTGTAGTGTGTAGTGTAGTGTATAGTGTAGTGTATAGTGTAGTGTATAGTGTAGTGTATAGTGTAGTGTATAGTGTAGTGTAGTGTATAGTGTAGTGTATAGTGTAGTGTATAGTGTAGTGTATAGTGTAGTGTATAGTGTAGTGTATAGTGTATAGTGTAGTGTATAGTGTAGTGTGTAGTGTAGTGTATAGTGTAGTGTATAGTGTAGTGTATAGTGTAGTGTATAGTGTAGTGTAGTGTGTAGTGTAGTGTATAGTGTAGTGTATAGTGTAGTGTATAGTGTAGTGTAGTGTGTAGTGTATAGTGTAGTGTATAGTGTAGTGTAGTGTATAGTGTAGTGTATAGTGTAGTAGTGTGTAGTGTAGTGTGTAGTGTAGTGTGTAGTGTAGAGTGTAGTGTATAGTGTAGTGTGTAGTGTAGTGTATAGTGTAGTGTGTAGTGTAGTGTGTAGTGTAGTGTGTAGTGTAGAGTGTAGTGTATAGTGTAGTGTAGTGTATAGTGTAGTGTGTAGTGTAGTGTGTAGTGTAGTGTGTAGTGTAGTGTGTAGTGTAGTGTATAGTGTAGTGTAGTAGTGTAGTAGTGTATAGTGTAGTGTGTAGTGTAGTGTATAGTGTAGTGTATAGTGTAGTGTAGTAGTGTGTAGTGTGTAGTGTATAGTGTAGTAGTGTGTAGTGTGTAGTGTAGTGTATAGTGTAGTGTATAGTGTAGTGTACAGTGTAGTAGTGTATAGTGTAGTGTACAGTGTAGTAGTGTGTAGTGTATAGTGTAGTGTATAGTGTAGTGTATAGTGTAGTGTATAGTGTTGTGTATAGTGTAGTGTATAGTGTAGTGTATAGTGTAGTGTATAGTGTAGTGTGTAGTGTAGTGTATAGTGTAGTGTATAGTGTAGTGTGTAGTGTAGTGTATAGTGTAGTGTGTAGTGTAGTAGTGTAGTGTAGTGTGTAGTGTATAGTGTAGTGTATAGTGTAGTGTATAGTGTAGTGTATAGTGTAGTGTGTAGTGTAGTGTGTAGTAGTGTAGTGTGTGGTGTATAGTGTAGTGTGTAGTGTAGTGTGTAGTAGTGTAGTGTGTAGTGTAGTAGTGTGTAGTGTAGTGTATAGTGTAGTGTATAGTGTAGTGTGTAGTGTAGTGTATAGTGTAGTGTGTAGTGTAGTAGTGTGTAGTGTGTAGTGTATAGTGTAGTGTATAGTGTAGTGTGTAGTGTAGTGTATAGTGTAGTGTGTAGTGTAGTGTATAGTGTAGTGTGTAGTAGTGTAGTGTGTAGTGTATAGTGTAGTGTGTAGTGTAGTGTGTAGTAGTGTAGTGTGTAGTGTAGTAGTGTGTAGTGTAGTGTGTAGTGTATAGTGTAGTGTATAGTGTAGTGTAGTAGTGTATATAGTGTAGTAGTGTATAGTGTAGTAGTGTATAGTGTAGTGTATAGTGTAGTGTTTAGTGTAGTAGTGTATAGTGTAGTGTATAGTGTAGTGTATAGTGTAGTGTAGTAGTGTATAGTGTAGTGTAGTAGTGTAGTGTGTAGTGTATAGTGTAGTGTATAGTATAGTGTATAGTGTAGTGTGTAGTGTAGTGTATAGTGTAGTGTGTAGTGTAGTGTATAGTGTATAGTGTAGTGTATAGTGTAGTGTGTAGTGTATAGTGTAGTGTGTAGTGTAGTGTATAGTGTAGTGTGTAGTGTAGTGTATAGTGTAGTGTATAGTGTAGTGTATAGTGTAGTAGTGTGTAGTGTATAGTGTAGTGTATAGTGTAGTGTGTAGTGTAGTAGTGTGTAGTGTAGTGTATAGTGTAGTGTATAGTGTAGTGTATAGTGTAGTAGTGTGTAGTGTATAGTGTAGTAGTGTGTAGTGTATAGTGTAGTGTATAGTGTAGTGTATAGTGTAGTGTATAGTGTAGTGTAGTAGTGTATAGTGTAGTGTAGTAGTGTATAGTGTAGTGTAGTAGTGTATAGTGTAGTGTAGTAGTGTATAGTATAGTGTATAGTGTAGTGTGTAGTGTAGTGTAGTAGTGTATAGTGTAGTGTAATGTATAGTGTAGTAGTGTATAGTGTAATGTATAGTGTAGTGTATAGTGTAGTGTAGTGTGTAGTGTATAGTAGTGTCTATAGTAGTGTAGTGTATAGTGTAGTGTAGTAGTGTAGTGTATAGTGTATAGTAGTGTATAGTGCAGTGTAGTAGTGTATAGTGTAGTGTATATAGTAGTGTAGTGTATAGTGTATAGTAGTGTATAGTGCAGTGTAGTAGTGTATAGTGTAGTGTATATAGTAGTGTAGTGTATAGTGTAGTGTATAGTGTATATAGTAGTGTAGTGTATAGTGTATAGTAGTGTATAGTGTAGTGTAGTAGTGTAGTGTATAGTGTATAGTAGTGTAGTGTATAGTGTATAGTAGTGTCTAGTGTATATCACTGTGTGTCTGTGTCTGTAGGAGGAGGCGATATCGGAGCGAGTGGCTCGCCTGGCCGAGGGCCCGGACCTCCAGGCTCCTCTGCCCGGCTACGGAGGAGTGGGCGGTGGTGGTGGCGGTGGTGGCGGTGGTGGCGGTGGTGGCGGTGGTGGTGGCGGTGGTGGCGGTGGCGGTGGTGGCGGTGGTGGCGGTGGTGGTGGTGGTGGCGGTGGTGGTGGTGGTGGTGGAGACCCGTCGCTGCTGTTTGATGTCGACACTCTAATGTCGGACTTCTCGGACACGCTGTTCTCAAGCCTAGCTCAGCACCCCTGGGGACAAGTGGGCGGTGAGACACACGGGGAGAGAGACACGGAGACACACACAGAGACACAGAGACACACACAGAGAGAGACACACAGAGAGACACAGAGACACGCACGGAGAGACACGGGTAGAGACACGCTGTTCTCAAGCCTAGCTCAGCACCCCTGGGGACAAGTGGGCGGTGAGACACACGGGGAGAGAGACACGGAGACACACACAGAGAGACACAGAGACACACACAGAGAGAGACACACACAGAGAGAGAGACACACAGAGAGACACAGAGACACGCACGGAGAGACACGGGTAGAGACACGCTGTTCTCAAGCCTAGCTCAGCACCCCTGGGGACAAGTGGGCGGTGAGACACACGGGGAGAGAGACACGGAGACACACACAGAGAGACACAGAGACACACACAGAGAGAGACACACACAGAGAGAGAGACACACAGAGAGACACAGAGACACACACAGAGAGAGAGACACACACAGAGAGACACAGAGACACGCACGGAGAGACACGGGTAGAGACACGCTGTTCTCAAGCCTAGCTCAGCACCCCTGGGGACAAGTGGGCGGTGAGACACACGGGGAGAGAGACACGGAGACACACACAGAGAGACACAGAGACACACACAGAGAGACACAGAGACACACACAGAGAGAGAGACACACAGAGAGACACAGAGACACACACAGAGAGAGACACACAGAGAGACACAGAGACACACACAGAGAGACACGGGTAGAGACACGCTGTTCTCAAGCCTAGCTCAGCACCCCTGGGGACAAGTGGGCGGTGAGACACACGGGGAGAGAGACACGGAGACACACACACAGAGACACAGAGACACGCACAGAGAGAGACACACACAGAGAGAGAGACACACAGAGAGACACAGAGACACGCACAGAGAGACACGGGTAGAGACACGCTGTTCTCAAGCCTAGCTCAGCACCCCTGGGGACAAGTGGGCGGTGAGACACACGGGGAGAGAGACACGGAGACACACACAGAGAGACACAGAGACACACACAGAGAGAGAGAGACACACACAGAGAGACACAGAGACACGCACAGAGAGACACGGGTAGAGACACGCTGTTCTCAAGCCTAGCTCAGCACCCCTGGGGACAAGTGGGCGGTGAGACACACGGGGAGAGAGACACGGAGACACACACAGAGAGACACAGAGACACACACAGAGAGAGAGAGACACACACAGAGAGACACAGAGACACGCACAGAGAGACACGGGTAGAGACACGCTGTTCTCAAGCGTGTAGCGTACGTGGGCAATGCTGTGTGTACTCTGTGTGTGTGTGTGTACTGTGTGTGTACTGTGTGTGTGTGTACTGTGTGTGTGTACTCTGTGTGTGTGTGTACTCTGCGTGTACTCTGTGTGTGTACTGTGTGTGTGTAGCGTACATAGTTAATCCTGTGTGTACTCTGTGTGTGTGTGTGTACTCTGTGTGTACTCTGTGTGTGTACTCTGTGTGTGTGTAGCGTACGTGGGCAATGCCGATATGATTCAGCCCGGCCTGGATCAATTGCAGCCCAACCTGGAAGACGTCTTCATGGACACCCTGGAGCCCCTGGGTGACACACACGGACACACACGGACACACACGGACACACACGGACACTCACGGACACACACGGATACTCACGGACACACACGGACACACACAGACACACACAGACACTCACGTACACTCACGTACACACACGGACACACACGGACACACACGGACACTCACGGACACACACGGACACACACGGACACTCACGTACACACACGGACACACACCTACACTCACGGACACTCACGGGCACACACGGACACTCACGGACACACACGGACACTCACGGACACTCACGGACACACACGGACACTCACGGACACACACGGACACACACGGACACTCACGGACACTCACGGACACACACGGACACACACGGACACACACGGACACTCACGGACACTCACGGACACACACGGATACACACGGACACTCACGGACACTCACGGACACACACGGACACTCACGGACACTCACGGACACACACCTACACTCACGGACACTCACGGACACTCACGGACACTCACGGACACACACGGACACTCACGGACACTCACGGACACACACGGACACTCACTCACCCACTCGCTCACTCATTCACGTACTCACCCACTCATTCACTCACACACTTACCCACGCACACACACAGCCACTCACTCAGCCACTCATTCACTCACGGACACACACGGACACTCACGGACACTCACGGACACACACCTACACTCACGGACACTCACGGACACTCACGGACACACATGGACACACACGGACACACACGGACACTCACGGACACACACGGACACTCACGGACACTCACGGGCAGACACGGACACTCACGGACACACACGGACACTCACGGACACTCACGGACACACACGGACACTCACGGACACACACGGACACACACGGACACTCACGGACACTCACGGACACACACCTACACTCACGGACACTCACGGACACTCACGGACACTCACGGACACACATGGACACACGTATGTGTGTCTGTGTGTGTATGTATATGTATGCGTGGCTGTGTGTCTGCCTGTGTGTGTCTGTGTGTGTGTATGTGTATGTATGCGTGGCTGTGTGTGTGTCTGTGTGTGTGTGTGTATATGTATGCGTGGCTGTGTGTCTGCCTGTGTGTGTCTGTGTGTGTATGTGTATGCGTGGCTGTGTGTCTGCCTGTGTGTGTGTATGTGTATATGTTTGCGTGGCTGTGTGTCTGCCTGTGTGTGTCTGTGTGTGTGTATGTGTATGCGTGGCTGTGTGTCTGCCTGTGTGTGTGTGTGTGTATATGTATGCGTGGCTGTGTGTCTGCCTGTGTGTGTCTGTGTGTGTGTATGTGTATGTATGCGTGGCTGTGTGTGTGTCTGTGTGTGTGTGTGTATATGTATGCGTGGCTGTGTGTCTGCCTGTGTGTGTCTGTGTGTGTGTATGTGTATGTATGCGTGGCTGTGTGTGTGTCTGTGTGTGTGTGTGTATATGTATGCGTGGCTGTGTGTCTGCCTGTGTGTGTCTGTGTGTGTGTATGTGTATGCGTGGCTGTGTGTCTGCCTGTGTGTGTGTATGTGTATATGTTTGCGTGGCTGTGTGTCTGCCTGTGTGTGTCTGTGTGTGTGTATGTGTATGCGTGGCTGTGTGTCTGCCTGTGTGTGTGTGTGTGTATATGTATGCGTGGCTGTGTGTCTGCCTGTGTGTGTCTGTGTGTGTGTATGTGTATGTATGCGTGGCTGTGTGTGTGTCTGTGTGTGTGTGTGTATATGTATGCGTGGCTGTGTGTCTGCCTGTGTGTGTCTGTGTGTGTGTGTGTATATGTATGCGTGGCTGTGTGTCTGCCTGTGTGTGTGTGTGTATGTATATGTTTGCGTGGCTGTGTGTCTGCCTGTGTGTGTGTGTATGTATATGTTTGCGTGGCTGTGTGTCTGCCTGTGTGTGTCTGTGTGTGTGTATGTGTATGTATGCGTGGCTGTGTGTGTGTCTGTGTGTGTGTGTGTATATGTATGCGTGGCTGTGTGTCTGCCTGTGTGTGTCTGTGTGTGTGTGTGTATATGTATGCGTGGCTGTGTGTCTGCCTGTGTGTGTGTGTGTATGTATATGTTTGCGTGGCTGTGTGTCTGCCTGTGTGTGTGTGTATGTATATGTTTGCGTGGCTGTGTGTCTGCCTGTGTGTGTCTGTGTGTGTGTATGTATATGTTTGCGTGGCTGTGTGTCTGCCTGTGTGTGTGTGTGTATATGTATATGTATGCGTGGCTGTGTGTCTGCCTGTGTGTGTCTGTGTGTGTGTGTGTGTATATGTATGCGTGGCTGTGTGTCTGCCTGTGTGTGTCTGTGTGTGTGTGTATATGTATGCGTGGCTGTGTGTCTGCCTGTGTGTGTCTGTGTGTGTGTGTATATGTATGCGTGGCTGTGTGTCTGCCTGTGTGTGTCTGTGTGTGTATGTATATGTATGCGTGGCTGTGTGTCTGCCTGTGTGTGTCTGTGTGTGTGTGTATGTATATGTATGCGTGGCTGTGTGTCTGCCTGTGTGTGTCTGTGTGTGTATGTATATGTATGCGTGGCTGTGTGTCTGCCTGTGTGTGTGTGTATGTATATGTATGCGTGGCTGTGTGTCTGCCTGTGTGTGTCTGTGTGTGTGTATGTATATGTATGCGTGGCTGTGTGTCTGCCTGTGTGTGTCTGTGTGTGTGTGTATGTTTGCGTGGCTGTGTGTCTGTGTGTGTGTGTATGTATATGTTTGCGTGGCTGTGTGTCTGCCTGTGTGTGTCTGTGTGCGTGTATGTATATGTATGCGTGGCTGTGTGTCTGCCTGTGTGTGTCTGTGTGTGTATGTATATGTTTGCGTGGCTGTGTGTCTGCCTGTGTGTGTTTGTGTGTGTGTGTCTGCCTGTGTGTGTCTGTGTGCAGATTTCTTTGGCAGATTCCTACACACATCCACAGCCGGCTTTTACGGACAGTCCTGTCTGCCGGTGAGACACAGACACACACACCCACACAGATACACAGACACACACACACACAGACACACAAACACACACACACAGACACACAGACACACACAGACAAGAACAACAACCGCCATTCGCCACTAAGTGGCGGTGACGTCACCACGACGCTTGTGCCAGGCCAAGTGCACCTTGAGGCTACCACGTGAAGTGTCGAACGCCCGCTGGCAGGAGGTCACTCCCTCACTCACTCACCCACTCAATCACCCACCCACCCACCTACCCAGTCACCCACTCATCCACCAACCCACCCACGCACCCACCCACTCACCCACCAACTCACCCACCCACCCACACACTCACCCACCCACTCACTCACCCACCCACCTACCCACCCCCTCACGCACCCACCCACCTACCCACTCACCCACTCATCCACCAATCTCCCAACTCACCCACCCACCCACTCACCCACCCACGCACCCACCCACTCACCCACCAACTCATCCACCCACCCACACACTCACCCACCCACCCACAACCACCATTCGCCACTAAGTGGCGGTGACGTCACCACGACGCATGTGCCAGGCCACGTGCACCTTGAGGCTACCACGTGAAGTGTCGAACGCCCGCTGGCAGGAGGTCACGGGGCAGACCCAGCAGGTGCCACGGGTCGACTGACCGAGATGACCGAGATGACTGGCTGATGCACCACCTGTGCCCCCTACTGTGCCAACTTGCTGTGCTTTAGCCACCCGGCGCTCCGCTCGTTGTTGTGAGCGTCGCTCCTCCGCCCTCCGTTGTTGTTGGAGGGCGACTGCCTCCAACTGCCCAGTAGCGTCCTTCACGAGCCTCCTCCACTGAGGCCGATCTTGACACCGCTGGTACCAGTCATCGACAAGTCCACTCAGCTCCACGTCCTCCTGTACCACATCACTCCATCTCTTCTCTAGCCCGTGCCGCGCCCGTCTAGCCCCCTCGATCCGGCCGAACAAAAGCTGTTTAGGCATGCGGTGGCTGGGCATGCGGGCTACATGACCCAGCCAACACAGCCTTGCCTGCCGGAGGAGCTCACCCATCCATAGGGAATGACTGTGGCCGAGAAGACCTGAAGCTTTGTGTGGAGCCACAGACCAGGTAGCTTCCACACAGCGGCGTTACGCAGCCGATGAAAGACTGATTCGGAGTGAGACCTCTGCTGTCAAACCGGAGCCGGTCATGAGCACACTGCCCAGGTATGGGAAACTCTCCACTCTCTCCACAACTGCCCCATCACCGATTGGGAGTTGTGGGGGTGGAGTGTCCGATGGTACAAAATACCCAGGCAGGTGCTTAGTTTTGGTGGGGCTGATGGTAAGGCCCCACCTCTTAGTGGCAAGCTCCAGGTTTAGCAGCAGCGCCTCCAACTCCTCCTCTGAGTGAGCAGCAATCACCAGATCATCGGCATACATGACGTGGTTGAGCAATAGGGAGCCATCCCTTGACCGCACCCGGGCATCGATCAGCCTCCCATTGTATCTGTATCAGATGGAGATTCCTCCAGTACAGCTACTGAAGGCTTCACGAACTACGCGGTCGAAATAGATGTTAAATAATGTGGGAGCCAGAGGACATCCCTGTCGCACCCCAAGGTGTACAGGGAAAGGCTCCGACTCCCGGCCACGTAGTTTTACCCGGGCCCGCTCACCATCATGAAGGTCCTTAATGATCGCGAGCAGAGGGTCAGGGACTCCGAAAGCACGAAGAACAACCCAGAGCCCAGGCCTACTGATGGTATCATAGGCGTTGACCAGGTCAATAAAGCAGAGATGTAGGTCTTGTTGGAATTCCCTACACCTCTGCTGTAGCAGACGGACAGAAAATATGGCATCTGTGCAGGACCGCCCTCTCCTGAAACCGCATTGGGGCTCCGCAAGCCTCTCCTCAGCGTGCCTAGCAAGGCGATGTTGAATTATAATCCTTGCCAGGACCTTTCCCGGCCTCACACTGAGGAGTGAGATGCCCCTGTAGTTGTTACAGTCTGTGCGGTCCCTCTTCTTAAAGAGGGGGACCACCAGGGCATCCTTCCAGTCCTGCGGTACCCATCCAGCGGTCCAGACTGTTGTTATGATGTCATGTAGCCCGCGCACAAACGCCACCCCTACCTCTTCTTCGTGGTTCTTTCGGTAAAGTCATGACGTAGAAGGGAAATAATAAAATAATAAAAATAAAACACTACAAAATACAATTCTCACGACGTTTCGGCCACAACGCAAGCAGCCGTCCTCAGGTGAAGAACAGGTCTGTCGGAAAGACAGCGTCTGAATGAACAGGTCTGTCAGAAAGGCAGCGTCTGAATGAACAGGTCTGTCAGAAAGACAGCGTCTGAATGAGCAGGTCTGTCGGAAAGGCAGCGTCTGAATGAACAGGTCTGTCGGAAAGACAGCGTCTGAATGAACAGGTCTGTCGGAAAGACAGCATCTGAATGAACAGGTCTGTCAGAAAGGCAGTGTCTGAATGAACAGGTCTGTCGGAAAGGCAGCGTCTGAATGAACAGGTCTGTCGGAAAGACAGCATCTGAATGAACAGGTCTGTCGGAAAGACAGCGTCTGAATGAACAGGTCTGTCGGAAAGGCAGCGTCTGAATGAACAGGTCTGTCGGAAAGACAGCGTCTGAATGAAGAACAGGTCTGTCGGAAAGACAGCGTCTGAATGAACAGGTCTGTCGGAAAGGCAGCGTCTGAATGAACAGGTCTGTCAGAAAGACAGCGTCTGAATGAAGAACAGGTCTGTCAGAAAGACAGCGTCTGAATGAACAGGTCTGTCGGAAAGACAGCGTCTGAATGAACAGGTCTGTCGGAAATACAGCGTCTGAATGAACAGGTCTGTCGGAAAGACAGCGTCTGAATGAACAGGTCTGTCGGAAAGACAGCGTCTGAATGAACAGGTCTGTCGGAAAGACAGCGTCTGAATGAACAGGTCTGTCAGAAAGACAGCGTCTGAATGAAGAACAGGTCTGTCAGAAAGACAGCGTCTGAATGAACAGGTCTGTCGGAAAGACAGCATCTGAATGAACAGGTCTGTCGGAAAGACAGCGTCTGAATGAACAGGTCTGTCGGAAAGACAGCGTCTGAATGAACAGGTCTGTCGGAAAGACAGCGTCTGAATGAACAGGTCTGTCGGAAAGACAGCGTCTGAATGAACAGGTCTGTCGGAAAGACAGCGTCTGAATGAACAGGTCTGTCGGAAATACAGCGTCTGAATGAACAGGTCTGTCGGAAAGACAGCGTCTGAATGAACAGGTCTGTCGGAAAGACAGCGTCTGAATGAACAGGTCTGTCGGAAAGACAGCGTCTGAATGAACAGGTCTGTCGGAAAGACAGCGTCTGAATGAACAGGTCTGTCGGAAAGACAGCGTCTGAATGAAGAACAGGTCTGTCGGAAAGACAGCATCTGAATGAACAGGTCTGTCGGAAAGACAGCGTCTGAATGAACAGGTCTGTCGGAAAGACAGCGTCTGAATGAACAGGTCTGTCGGAAAGACAGCGTCTGAATGAACAGGTCTGTCGGAAAGACAGCGTCTGAATGAACAGGTCTGTCGGAAAGACAGCGTCTGAATGAACAGGTCTGTCGGAAAGACAGCGTCTGAATGAACAGGTCTGTCGGAAAGACAGCGTCTGAATGAACAGGTCTGTCGGAAAGACAGCGTCTGAATGAACAGGTCTGTCGGAAAGGCAGCGTCTGAATGAACAGGTCTGTCGGAAAGACAGCGTCTGAATGAACAGGTCTGTCAGAAAGACAGCGTCTGAATGAACAGGTATGTCGGAAAGACAGCGTCTGAATGAACAGATCTGTCGGAAAGACAGCATCTAAATGAACAGGTCTGTCGGAAAGACAGCGTCTGAATGAACAGGTCTGTCGGAAAGACAGCGTCTGAATGAAGAACAGGTCTGTCGGAAAGACAGCGTCTGAATGAACAGGTCTGTCGGAAAGACAGCGTCTGAATGAACAGGTCTGTCGGAAAGACAGCGTCTGAATAAACAGGTCTGTCGGAAAGACAGCGTCTGAATGAACAGGTCTGTCGGAAAGACAGCGTCTGAATGAACAGGTCTGTCGGAAAGACAGCGTCTGAATGAACAGGTCTGTCGGAAAGACAGCGTCTGAATGAACAGGTCTGTCGGAAAGACAGCGTCTGAATGAACAGGTCTGTCGGAAAGACAGCGTCTGAATGAAGAACAGGTCTGTGGGAAAGACAGCGTCTGAATGAACAGGTCTGTCGGAAAGACAGCGTCTGAATGAAGAACAGGTCTGTCGGAAAGACAGCATCTGAATGAACAGGTCTGTCGGAAAGACAGCGTCTGAATGAACAGGTCTGTCGGAAAGACAGCGTCTGAATGAACAGGTCTGTCGGAAAGACAGCGTCTGAATGAACAGGTCTGTCGGAAAGACAGCGTCTGAATGAACAGGTCTGTCGGAAAGACAGCGTCTGAATGAACAGGTCTGTTGGAAAGACAGCGTCTGAATAAACAGGTCTGTCGGAAAGACAGCGTCTGAATGAACAGGTCTGTCGGAAAGACAGCGTCTGAATAAACAGGTCTGTCGGAAAGACAGCGTCTGAATGAACAGGTCTGGCGGAAAGACAGCGTCTGAATGAACATGTCTGTCGGAAAGACAGCGTCTGAATGAAGAACAGGTCTGTCAGAAAGACAGCGTCTGAATGAACAGGTCTGTCGGAAAGGCAGCGTCTGAATGAACAGGTCTGTCGGAAAGACAGCGTCTGAATGAACAGGTCTGTCGGAAAGGCAGCGTCTGAATGAACAGGTCTGTCGGAAAGACAGCGTCTGAATAAACAGGTCTGTCGGAAAGACAGCGTCTGAATGAACAGGTCTGGCGGAAAGACAGCGTCTGAATGAACAGGTCTGTCGGAAAGACAGCGTCTGAATGAACAGGTCTGTCGGAAAGACAGCGTCTGAATGAACAGGTCTGTCGGAAAGACAGCGTCTGAATGAACAGGTCTGGCGGAAAGACAGCGTCTGAATGAACAGGTCTGTCGGAAAGACAGCGTCTGAATGAACAGGTCTGTCGGAAAGACAGCGTCTGAATGAAGAACAGGTCTGTCGGAAAGACAGCGTCTGAATGAACAGGTCTGTCGGAAAGACAGCGTCTGAATGAACAGGTCTGTCGGAAAGACAGCGTCTGAATGAAGAACAGGTCTGTCGGAAAGACAGCGTCTGAATGAACAGGTCTGTCGGAAAGACAGCGTCTGAATGAACAGGTCTGTCGGAAAGACAGCGTCTGAATGAACAGGTCTGGCGGAAAGGCAGCGTCTGAATGAACAGGTCTGTCGGAAAGACAGCGTCTGAATGAACACCACCAGGCTTGGCAGCGTGTATTGAAGCTGGGTTGGAGGGGGAAGAGCGCCTTGACAAAGCAATTTGCATATCAAGAGGAATGTAGCATGTTTATGGGAAATGCAGATATGGATTAGTCACTACTTGTGGAATGCGTAGGAGGTGGGCGGGGGGGGTTTCAAAGTCGTATAATGCCCGTGCGTTATGCAGGATTAGCAGCATCAAAGGGAGGGAGTAGGGTTAGCAGTAATAGAGGGAAGGAATGTTAATAGTATGTAGCTGCAGCAGCTAAACCACCACGTAAACAACTAAAATATGAACTACATCAGTATCATCAGTGTACTAAATATACTCTGCAATAAGCTGAGCTACTGACAGTAAGTCATACATTACAATTCTACCCACCCACTCACCCACCCACCCACTCACCCACCCACTCACCCACTCACCCACACACCCATTCACCCACCCACTCACCCACTCACTCACTCACCCACACACCCACTCACCCACCCACTCACCCACTCACCCACTCACCCACACACCCACTCACCCATTCACCCACCCACTCACCCACTCACCCACACACCCACTCACCCATTCACCCACCCACCCACCCACTCACCCACCCACCCACTCACCCACCCACCCACTCACCTACCCACTCACCCACCCACTCACCCGCCCACCGACCCACCCACTCACCCACCCACTCACCCACCCACTCACCCACCCATTCACCCACCCACTCACCCACTCACCCACTCACCCATTCACCCACCCACCCACTCACCCACCCACCCACTCACCTACCCACTCACCCACTCACCCACTCACCCACCCACTCACCCACCCACCCACCCACTCACCCACCCACCAACTCACTCACTCACTCACCCACCCACCCACTCACCCACCCACTCACCCACACACCCACTCACCCATTCACCCACCCACCCATTCACCCACCCACCCACTCACCTACCCACTCACCTACCCACTCACCCACCCACTCACCCGCCCACCGACCCACCCACCCATTCACCCACCCACCTTCCAACATCCCCACCCACTCACCCACCCACCCACTCACCCACCCACTCACCCACTCACCCACTCACCCACACACCCATTCACCCACCCACTCACCCACTCACCCACTCACCCATTCACCCACCCACCCACTCACCCACCCACTCACCTACCCACTCACCCACTCACCCACCCACCCACTCACCCACCCACCCACTCACCCACCCACCCACCAACTCACTCACTCACCCACCCACCCACTCACCCACCCACTCACCCACACACCCACTCACCCATTCACCCACCCACCCATTCACCCACCCACCCACCCACTCACCTACCCACTCACCTACCCACTCACCCACCCACTCACCCGCCCACCGACCCACCCATTCACCCACCCACCTTCCAACATCCCCACCCACTCACTTACCTACCCACCCACTCACCCACTCACCCACCCCCCACTCACCCACTCACTCACCCACCCATTCACCCATTCACACACCCACTCACCCACTCACTCACCTCCCCACCAACTCACCCACCCACTCACTCACCCATTCACACACCCACTCACCCACCCACTCACTCACCCACTCACCCACCCACCCACCCACTCACCCACTCACCCACCCACTCACCCACCCACCCACTCACCCACCCACCCACCCTCTCACTCACCCACCCAACCACCCACTCACCCACCCACTCACCCACCCACTCACTCACCCACTCACCCACACACTCACCCAACCACTCACCCACCCACTCACCCACCCACCCACTCACCCACCCACCCACTCACCCACCCACTCACTCACCCACCCACTCACCCACCCACTCACCCGTCCACCGACCCACCCATCCATTCACCCACCCACCTTCCAACCTCCCCACCCACCCACTCACCCACCCTCTCACTCACCCACCCACTCACCCACCCACTCACCCACTCACCCACTCACCCACCCACTCACCCACCCACCCACCCACTCACTCACTCACTCACTCACTCACCCACCCACCCACCCACTCACCCACCCACTCACCCACCCACTCACCCACCCACCGACCCACCCATCCATTCACCCACCCACCTTCCAACCTCCCCACTCACCCACCCACTCACCCACTCACCCACCCTCTCACTCACCCACCCACTCACCCACCCACCCACTCCCCCCCCCACCCCCCACCTACCCACTCACCCACCCACTCACCCACCCACCCACTCACCCACTCACCCACCCTCTCACTCACCCACCCACTCACCCACCCACTCCCCCACCCACCCACTCACCCACCCACTCACCCACCCACTCACCCACTCACCCACTCACCCACCCACTCACCCACCCACTCACCCACCCACTCCCCCCCCCACCCCCCACCCACCCACTCACCCACCCACTCACCCACCCACCCACTCACCCACCCACCCACTCACCCACCCACTCACCCACCCACCCACTCACCCACTCACCCACCCTCTCACCCACTCACCCACCCACCCACCCACCCACTCCCCCCCCCCCCCCACCCACCCACTCACCCACCCACTCCCCCTTCCCCCCCACCCACCCACTCACCCACCCACTCCCCCCCCCACACCCACCCCCCCCCCCCCACACTCCCCCCCCACAGACGGATCTGCTCACCGACTCAAGCCCCATGAGCGTCGATTCCTCCACGGAGCAGTCCCTGGCGCTCCCCGCTCTGTGCGAACCATTCTCGCAAGACCACGACCACCACCACGACCACCAGCAGCAGCACCACGACGAGCTAGAGCTGCAGCTGCAGCAGCAGCAGCTGCAGCAGCAGCAGCAGCAGCTGCAGCAGCAGCAGCAGTCCACGTCGCTCTGCGCCATCCGGAGTAACGCGACGGGCGGGGCGACGCTGCTTCCGCGCGTCCGCACCGCGCCGGCTGCTCTCGCCACTCACGAGCCGGGCAGCCACCATCTCCAGCAGCAGCAGCAGCAGCTGCAGCTGCAGCAGCAGCAGCAACAGCAGCTGCAGCAGCTGCTGCTGCAGCAACAGCAGCTGCTAGAACAGCAGCAGCAGCTGCAGCAGCAGCTGGTGCCGACGGCTGCGTTAGAATCCGGGCTGCAACAGCAGCAGCTACAACCGCAGCAGCTGCAGCAGCAGCAGCTGCAGCAGCTGCTAGAACAACAGCAGGAGCTGCTACAGCAGCAGCAGCAGCAGCTACAGCTGCAGCAGCCGCAGCTACAGCAGCAGCAGCAGCAGCAGCAGCTGCAGCCGCAGCAGCCGCAGCTACAGCAGCAGCAGCAGCTGGTGGTGTCGGTGGCTGCGTTAGAATCCGGGCAGCAAAAGCAGTTTCAGCAACAGCTACAGCAGCAGCCACAGCAGTTTCAGCTACAGCAGCAGCTACAGCAGCAGCAGCAGCAGCAGCTGGTGTTGGCTGGCCACTTGGCCAGTGGGCACGCGAGTCAGATTGCTAGCGGTGATGTAAGTCAGATGGCTAGCGGCCACGTGGGTCAGTTTGCTATTGGACAAGTGGCTCAGATGCCTAGTGGACACGCGGCTCAGATGGCAAGTGGGCATGCGAGTCAGATGGCTAGTGGTGATGTGAGTCAGATGGCTAGTGGTGATGTGAGTCAGATGGCAAGTGGGCATGTGAGTCAGATGGCTAGCGGGCATGTGGCTCAGATGGCAAGTGGGCGTGTGAGTCAGATGGCTAGTGGTGATGTGAGTCAGATGGCAAGTGGGCATGTGAGTCAGATGGCTAGTGGTGATGTGAGTCAGATGGCAAGTGGGCATGTGAGTCAGATGGCTAGTGGACAAGTGGCTCAGATGGCAAGTGGGCGTGTGAGTCAGATGGCTAGTGGTGATGTGAGTCAGATGGCTAGTGGTGATGTGAGTCAGATGGCAAGTGGGCGTGTGAGTCAGATGGCTAGCGGACACGTAAATAAGATTGCTATTGGACATGTGGGTCAGATGGCAAGTGGGCATGTAAGTCAGATGGTTAGTGGACAAGTGAATCCGATTGCTAGCGGGCACGTGGGTCAGACAGCTAGCGGACAAGTGAGTCAGATGGCAAGTGGGCGTGTGAGTCAGATTGTTAGCGGACAAGTGAGTCAGATGGTTAGTGGTCACGTGACTCAGATGCCCAGTGGTCACGTGAGTCAGATGGCCAGTGGTCACGTGGCTCAGATGCCCAGTGGTCACGTGACTCAGATGGCCAGTGGTCACGTGACTCAGATGGCCAGTGGTCACGTGAGTCAGATGGCCAGTGGTCACGTGACTCAGATGCCCAGTGGTCACGTGACTCAGATGGCCAGTGGTCACGTGACTCAGATGGCCAGTGGTCACGTGGCTCAGATGCCCAGTGGTCACGTGACTCAGATGCCCAGTGGTCACGTGACTCAGATGGCCAGTGGTCATGTGACTCAGATGCCCAGTGGTCACGTGACTCAGATGGCCAGTGGTCACGTGACTCAGATGCCCAGTGGTCACGTGACTCAGATGCCCAGTGGTCACGTGACTCAGATGCCCAGTGGTCACGTGACTCAGATGGCCAGTGGTCACGTGACTCAGATGGCCAGTGGTCACGTGACTCAGATGCCCAGTGGTCACGTGACTCAGACAGCCAGCGGTCACGTGACTCAGATGCCCAGTGGTCACGTGACTCAGATGGCCAGTGGTCACGTGACTCAGATGGCTAGTGGTCACGTGACTCAGATGGCCAGTGGTCACGTGACTCAGATGGCCAGTGGTCACGTGAGTCAGATGGCTAGTGGTCACGTGACTCAGACAGCCAGCGGTCACGTGACTCAGACAGCCAGCGGTCACGTGACTCAGATGCCCAGTGGTCACGTGACTCAGACAGCCAGCGGTCACGTGGGTCGGACAAGCGGCGTTGCCACAGTCGTGGCAGTGACGTCGCCACCGCCGCCACCACCACCACCACCGCCACCACCGCCACCACCACCGCCACCACCACCACCACCACCACCCGCTCACGTCACGATGCAGCTAGTGACCTTGGCTAGTTCCGGCAGCGTGCGGGGCCGTGGTGGTGGTGGTGGTGGTGGTGGCGGTGGTGGCGGTGGTGGCGGTGGTGGCGGTACCATCACCACACCCGTGCCCATAGCACCAGCGTCGGCCATGCCGGGACGGACTACGTTCTACGCGCATTTCATAACGCCAGGTGTGCGGCCTGGTCATTGTGACCCTTACCTCCACGTGTGTACACGTGTGTGTGTGTGTGTACACTGTGTGTGTGTACGTGTGTACACTGTGTGTGTGTACACTGTGTGTGTGTGTGTGTGTACACTGTGTGTGTGTACGTGTGTGTGTGTGTGTACACTGTGTGTGTGTGTGACCTGGTCATTGTGACCACACCCTCCCTTACCTCGTGTGTGTGTGTACACTGTGTGTGTGTACACCCACTCGCTCACCCACTCACCCACTCACTCACCCACTCACTCACCCACCCACTCATTCACTCACTCACCCACTCACTCACTCATCCACTCACTCACTCACTCACCCACTCACCCACTCACTCACTCACCCACTCACTCACCCACTCACTCACCCACCCACTCATTCACTCACTCACCCACTCACTCACTCACCCACTCACTCACTCACTCACCCACTCACCCACTCACTCACTCACCCACGCACTCACTCGCTCACCCACTCACCCACTCACTCACCCACTCACCCACTCACTCACCCACTCATTCACCCACCCACTCATTCACTCACTCACCCACTCACTCACTCACTCACTCACCCACTCACCCACTCACTCACCCACTCACTCACCCACTCACTCACCCACTCATTCACCCACCCACTCATTCACTCACTCACCCACTCACTCGCTCACCCACTCATCCACTCACCCACTCACTCACCCACTCACTCACCCACTCACTCACCCACCCACTCATTCACTCACTCACCCACTCACTCACTCACTCACTCACCCACTCACCCACTCACTCACTCACCCACGCACTCACTCGCTCACCCACTCACCCACTCACTCACCCACTCACTCACTCATCCACTCACCCACTCACTCACCCACTCACTCACCCACTCACCCACTCACTCATCCACTCACCCACTCACTCACTCACTCACCCACTCACTCACTCACTCACCCACCCACTCACTCACCCACTCACCCACCCACCCACTCACTCACCCACTCACCCACTCACCCACTCACTCACCCACTCACTCACTCACTCATCCACTCACCCACTCACTCACTCACTCGCTCACCCACTCACTCACTCACTCATCCACTCACCCACTCACCCACTCACTCACCCACTCACTCACCCACTCACTCACTCACTCATCCACTCACCCACTCACTCATCCACTCACCCACTCACTCACTCACTCACCCACCCACTCACTCACCCACTCACCCACCCACCCACTCACTCACCCACTCACTCACTCACTCACCCACTCACCCACTCACTCACTCACCCACGCACTCACTCGCTCACCCACTCACCCACTCACTCACCCACTCACTCACTCACTCACTCACTCGCTCACCCACTCACCCACTCACTCATCCACTCACCCACTCACTCACTCACTCGCTCACCCACTCACCCACTCACTCACCCACTCACTCACTCATCCACTCACCCACTCACTCACCCACTCACCCACCCACTCACCCACCCACTCACCCACCCACTCAATCACCCACTCACTCACCCACTCACCCACCCACTCACCCACCCACTCAATCATCCACTCACTCACTCACTCACCCACTCACCCACTCACTCACCCACTCACCCACTCACCCACTCACTCACCCACTCACCCACCCACTCACCCACCCACTCAATCATCCACTCACTCACCCACTCACCCACTCACCCACTCACTCCCCCACTCACTCACCCACTCACCCACTCACCCACTCACCCACTCACTCACCCACTCACCCACTCAATCACCCACTCACTCCCCCACTCACCCACTCACTCACCCACTCACCCACTCACCCACCCACTCACCCACTCACCCACTCAATCATCCACTCACTCACTCACCCACTCAATCACCCACTCACTCCCCCACTCACTCACCCACTCACCCACTCACCCACTCACCCACTCACCCACTCACTCCCCCACTCACTCACCCACTCACCCACTCACCCACTCACCCACTCACTCACCCACTCACCCACTCAATCACCCACTCACTCCCCCACTCACCCACTCACTCACCCACTCACCCACTCACCCACCCACCCACTCACCCACTCACCCACTCAATCACCCACTCACTCCCCCACTCACTCACCCACTCACCCACTCACCCACTCACCCACTCAATCATCCACTCACTCACTCACCCACTCAATCATCCACTCACCCACTCACTCACCCACTCACTCACCCACTCACCCACTCAATCATCCACTCACTCACTCACCCACTCACCCACCCACTCACCCACTCCCTCACCCACTCACTCACCCACTCACCCACTCAATCATCCACTCACCCACTCACCCACTCACTCACCCACTCACTCACCCACTCACCCACTCAATCATCCACTCACTCACTCACCCACTCACCCACCCACTCACCCACTCCCTCACCCACTCCCTCACCCACTCAATCACTCACCCACTCACCCACTCACTCACTCACCCACTCACCCACTCACTCACCCACTCACCCACTCACTCACCCACTCACCCACTCCCTCACCCACTCCCTCACCCACTCAATCACTCACCCACTCACCCACTCACTCACTCACCCACTCACCCACTCACTCACCCACTCACCCACTCACTCACTCACTCACTCACCCACTCACCCACTCCCTCACCCACTCCCTCACCCACTCACTCACCCACTCACCCACTCACTCACCCACTCACCCACTCACTCACCCACCCACTCACTCCCACGTGACCCCCCCCCCCCCGTGTCACTGGCCCCCCAGGAACATTCCATGGTGCTCCGGGGACTCTGGGAGGGCCACAGACGCTGATCGTGGCCCAGAGCCCCTCTCTGGTGGTGAGGCCCTTTACCCTCCACCCTCTACGCTCTACCTGGGGCAGCTTTGTCTGTGTGCGGCAGCCACTTGCCCCCCCCCCCTACAGCCCTGCTAGAGGCTACCTGGGGGAGCTTTGTCTGTGTGTGGCAGCCACTTGCCCCTACACCCCTGCTAGAGGGCTACCTGGGGGAGCTTTGTCTGTGTGTGGCAGCCACTTGCCCCTACACCCCTGCTAGAGGGCTACCTGGGGGAGCTTTGTTTGTTTGTGACAGCCACTTGCCCCTACAGCCCTGCTAGAGGGCTACCTGGGGGAGCTTTGTGTGTGTGTGACAGCCACTTGCCCCTACAGCCCTGTTAGAGGCTACCTGGGGGAGCTTTGTTTGTTTGTGACAGCCACTTGCCCCTACATCCCTGCTAGAGGGCTACCTGGGGGAGCTTTGTCTGTGTGTGACAGCCACTTGCCCCTACAGCCCTGTTAGAGGCTACCTGGGGGAGCTTTGTTTGTTTGTGACAGCCACTTGCCCCTACAGCCCTGCTAGAGGCTACCTGGGGGAGCTTTGTGTGTGTGTGACAGCCACTTGCCCCTACATCCCTGCTAGAGGGCTACCTGGGGGAGCTTTGTGTGTGTGTGACAGCCACTTGCCCCTACAGCCCTGCTAGAGGGCTACCTGGGGGAGCTTTGTCTGTGTGTGACAGCCACTTGCCCCTACAGCCCTGCTAGAGGGCTACCTGGGGGAGCTTTGTCTGTGTGTGACAGCCACTTGCCCCTACAGCCCTGCTAGAGGCTACCTGGGGGAGCTTTGTCTGTGCGTGACAGCCACTTGCCCCTACAGCCCTGCTAGAGGGCTACCTGGGGCAGCTTTGTCTGTGTGTGACAGCCACTTGCCCCTACAGCCCTGCTAGAGGGCTACCTGGGGCAGCTTTGTCTGTGTGTGACAGCCACTTGCCCCTACAGCCCTGCTAGAGGCTACCTGGGGGAGCTTTGTCTGTGCGTGACAGCCACTTGCCCCTACAGCCCTGCTAGAGGGCTACCTGGGGGAGCTTTGTCTGTGTGTGACAGCCACTTGCCCCTACAGCCCTGCTAGAGGGCTACCTGGGGGAGCTTTGTCTGTGCGTGACAGCCACTTGCCCCTACAGCCCTGCTAGAGG